>NC_090877.1:38583458-38600958 GCF_036669935.1 Montipora foliosa | reverse complement strand
CGACTCTGACAGTTTGATTTTCACTAGATCTTATCGCTCTGCGCTTCTGATTACGACTCCGACTCCGACTCTGTCGCTAGTGAAAACCAGCCTTTAGTGAACAAATTTGCCAGGAAGAGTATATTCAATGAATAGTATATATGTTTTTTTTTATTGTCAAAGACAAGACAAGCGAGTACTTTTACCAACAACGGTGATCAGTATTGAATGTACTTTAATGAAATTTGTTTTGTACAAATGTACTGCGACGCGAACCGCGTGAGGTGGCAAAATCAATCCGAAATACCCGATAACATGTTGTAAGTCCAAGAGCGGCAGCGGCGCTTTATTCATTGCAAATATATTTTTTATTCGACTGGCCAGCTTTTCTTGTATTCCTTTGTAGCTTTCTGTCGCTTATTTCTTTCCCACTCGTTACGTCACAACGAATGAAAACATAAACAAAGGCGGGTTTAGCATCTCGGTGGACAGAGAGTCTGTAACTGTAAATAATGCTAGATGAGAAATGCCTTATACAGTCTGCCTAGCAAGAATTAGAATTAAGAAGTGTATTTCAAAGTTTGCACTTTTTGATGGTTAGGACCATTGGTAACTTTGGAATAATGGCAGATAACGAATCTGCTACTTAGGGTGTGACTAAGTGCATGAGTAAAGTAACTGAAAAGCTCAGACACAGGATCGTAGCTGACCGTGACAGGTGACGCAGTTACATACGCAAAAGAAGATTAAATTTTGTAGTAAATTAGTAATGACTAATTCTCAGGTTGACACTCCGTAAGGGTTTCGTTTGTATAATTTCATTTTAGAGGAATAGTAGATAATGCTACTTTAATAACCATTGAAATGCAGCTAATCGGCCTCCGGATTGTTAATTAGTAACAAGGACTGCCGCTACATAAACATGAGGAACCTTACAAATACGAGTGCGACGACAATGAGGACGTCAATATTAAAAAGTTTGAATAAACTAGTAAGTGAGCTTTTCCACGCATAGGCCTTAAAATATTTGTTATTTGTTTTAATGTTTTATGAAATAACCACGTAAAGTAACAACAAATGACCGATACCTTTGTGTCATCGTCGTGGTTGTTAAAGGGAACCTCCACTCTAACTACAGAGTAAGTTTAAATCGAAGGAAATTATGTTTACAAACAAATTTGATCGAAATTTGTTTTTAAAACAGTGTTTATATCAAGAAAAGTGAATTTCACTATCAAATTTCGTGGGGGCAGCCATATTGAATAATTGTGACGTGTTATGGTTGCCCTATTGTTCTGACACAAAGAGCTTTTGTCCAATAACAACAGGGCAACCGTAACACGTCACAATTATTCAAGATGGCGGCGCCCGAGAAATTTAGAAACAAAAATTGGCGATTCTAAAACTTGTTTATTCGGATACAAACACTTTCTTTGAAAACGCTTTAGACAGACTTGACTGTAACGGTTATTTCCTGCGATTTAAAGTTATTTTTTGTTGAAGTGGAGGTTCCCTTTAAGATCACTATTTTTTCACTTTTTTAATGTGATTTTAGTACCATTTCTGAGATTATAGTATCACATTGGACATGGACAGACGGAAACGAAACCTGGAAAAGCAATGGTTTGACTTAAGGCGCCGTTACACTGTGAAATGTTTCGTGCAACTTGTCTCGCAATGTTTTGGCGACATTGTGGAGGGACAAGTTGCACGAAACATTTCACAGTGTAAAATACCCTGCAACTGCCAAAATCATTCCAAGACAAGTTGCAAGAGCCGATGCCGAAAGTAGCAAATTGTCTCGCAACGATTTTGGCCATTGCAGGGTATGTTACATTGTGAAATGTTTCGTGCAACTTGTCCCGCCACATGATAAACTTGCGGGACTTAATGCGGAACAGAAGAGGTATTTCAGAGGTATTCGTTATTAGATGTTGTCTTGCTGACTATGACACCATCATTCGTGCTACACACATTTGATACAACCACAGCAAATGAGGAGTGCAACTGGTGCATTGATCAGATGGTTCCTGGACATGCAAATATACTTGGACTGAGATGGAAGATACTGGGTTTCGTACAGTCCTATTTTCCTTGAGGACCAACAACGTTAAAATACTTTGAGTAGAACGTTATCCTGTGCCGCTATCATAGTCAAGCCACTAAAAACATACGACCGGAATTTTGTCTTCAAAGCCGATGGGACAAACCTTCTGAGATCCTGTGTTATCAAGAGAGGGAAAATAAACTGAAGGAACAGTGCTTGTCTTAGCTACTTAGAAATGAAACTTTTGCTCCTGTATTACTGTAACCCGTATATAGAAGTTAAAAACATCGTCCCTATTGACTGACAAGATGTCGGCCTCATCTAGAGTTATGCTTTTTTTAGGATATTCTGTCCTTTGATAGAAAGGCAAGGAATCCAAACAAATGTTTCGCTGGCCAAAATTGGATACATCATTATTAACTTTTAGTTCCAATTTTAACCCATATTTTCGGTCCAAAAGCAGCTCACAATTTGTTCAAGCCGACTGAGCGAATTATACTTAACATTTCCCAACCAAATGGTCAACCTTTGAAGGTGTAATGATGAATCACCTGAAATAGCATGACTTAGACTGCTGCGCCTAACATAAGTAATATACAAGGGGATTGACGTAGACAGACCGTATTTCGTTGATTCACCACAATGCTTCAGATAGGCTCCACCCCCGCGCCCCATTGAAGCTGCACAAACGACCAATCTTCACCGAGGAAAAAAGTAACGTATGACTAAAACGTTAATTGATTTTACACGTTGATGTTCTCTGCTATAGAGGGTTAACTGCGTGAGAATCAAAACCCTGAGAACAAATACGAAATTCGCATAACAATCTTGAGCATTGATTAGAGGAAAAAACGGTCTGTGTATCCGCATTGAACTACTATCAACAGTGTAGTTGATCAGATAAAAGTAGGTTAGAAAAAGTAGTTAAGGCATGGTTCTTGATGCTGTGTGTGACCTTTTGTTGAAGAGATCAGTCTCCATATCCTTCTCTTCTTCAAACAAATACGCTTATTGACAAGCATAAATTTGCTGTTTTTCCTCGCGTTTTGTCTTTCATTTTAATTAGCCATGCACGTGTTATTTTACTAGAAAACAAAACAAACGTAACACGCTATATATAGAATGACTGCCGGCTAAAGATTTTCCGACTCCGACTCAACATAGAATTTTCCATAGGATTTACCAGGCGTTTTCCATTAAAAGCACTTCGCGAATCTTCCTTTCCACAGCGCAAAACGAGAATCATGCCTCGACTAAATCGACTTGATCAGGTGTAATCCTTTTCAATATAAACTATACTGAGATGTAACACAGTTTGCTGGCATTAAAAAATGTTTGGTGTGAAACGTCTGTCCTTTACCTAATAAAACTGGGACGTCTGACTGATCTCACTCCATGATATGAGAAATAATAGAGAGAGCTTCAAGGTATAAATATGTCATACATTTTTGATGGAATCACTTGAACATTGACATTTGGTTCACGGGACGTTTATCAAGATGTTTGTCTCTCTTTGATCTGAGAATAAGACATAGGGG
Organism: Montipora foliosa; assembly: GCF_036669935.1. Taxonomy (NCBI): domain Eukaryota; kingdom Metazoa; phylum Cnidaria; class Anthozoa; order Scleractinia; family Acroporidae; genus Montipora; species Montipora foliosa. The sequence goes on along the minus strand of NC_090877.1, from coordinate 38,597,394 downwards.
ATATGAATATAGCAACGTTTTTAAATGAGTGCTAGTGGACTGCTAAAAAATGCTGCTCCAGTTTAGACCTCTTTAGCTTGGATATTTTGTTTTCCCAATGTAGGTCACGTGACATTCTCAAGGGGTTTTCCCTTTTGTCTTTTCATAGATTATGCGTAAGTATACACGTGAATAAGACAAAATTTCAAGGGAACAGTTCTTAAATTTAGGGCGAAGTGAAGTGAAGGGCGAAGGGAAACTCGCCAGGGAGTTGAACCCCGTCTCACCACAGTTTCACATTCGAAACCAAAAATGGCAAGTGAAATCTAGAACCATAAAAAGTTAAACCAAGTAAATTAACGCCCGTTTGAAAACAGCAAAACTACAAAAAACTACAAATGTCCGATCCGAGTCATAAAAAGCATCATTGAGAAAAGGGAAAAAAAAGAAAAAGAAAGAGAGGAAAAAACAAAAGTAAAAAGCCATTTTAAAAACACCATCACACACACACACTACCAATAACCTATTAGCACCCCATTGCTTATGATTAACCCTTCGACGTCTAGGAGAACGAAAACGATGTAATTAAACAGGAAGAAAAAAAGGCAGCCGAGCCTTGATGGAACAAATAAGTCCGACAGCAATAGGCCGGACAGAGTGAATACGAGAGCCATTCCTTTGAGACGAGATGAAAAACTTACACACGTTAAGAATATAACAAGAAACCCTAGGAACTATGCGAAGGTCAGCTTCAGAAAATCCAAAAGGAAGGTGACGGACGTCCAACGAAGGGCCATCAACGGAGAAGGTGGATAAAAGGGTTTGAACTCAATCAACACCGCTCCTCGCTAGAGGACAACGAAAGAAACAAATGAGCATGCGTCTCCAAGGCAGCACCACAAAAATAAGCGGCAGGAATATCAAGGCCAAAGGAAATGAGACGATCCGCTGTGTACAGAACGCCATGGGCAATCTTTCAGTTTACATCAGAAACATGCCTATCCAAAGTAAAAAGTACAAAGAGGTCCAGGTGGATTTCCAATCATTGGGACCGTAAATGTCACACAATGGGGGGTTCCTGGAGATAAAGAAAGGAGCAGAATATGACAACTTTTGGTAGAAACAGAGTGAAAAGCAACCCGGACATGCTGCAAAGAGCCCACAACTAAACCAGATGAAGAAGAAGAGGAGCTCTGAGTGGTACGCCAGGCCCGAAGGAAAGAGGCATAAAAAGGAGGAAGACGCTTCGGGACGAAAGATGCTGGGTCAGAGAACACATAATGAGGGGCTGCGCCAAAACGGTAGAAAAACCAGAGGGTGAGGAGCGAAACCCACCCACTAGGCGACACCACCAAGCGACGAACCCACCGCACAAACAGAGCGTAAACTTTATGACGAAAGGAAACCACCGCGAAACCCCTTGAGGGCCTTGGGTGGACAACCACAGCCCTTCTTCCTACCCCAGAAAAACCACAAAACGAAACAATGACTGTTAGGTATAACATACCAGAAAGAAAAGAGCAATGCCATGATTAGTGATCAATAATTATTATTGGGCCAGGTATGTGAAATCAATATTAAATTTTACAATGACTGCAAAAATTCTCGCGCGCTCATTGGCTATCTTTATTGTCAATAAGCGGACAGAAATATAAATTTTTAATTTATGCGATATTGACGCGATATTGGTCGCGTCAGGTTCTTCTTCACTCACTTGGTGTGTGATACCTTATGACAGCCCTTATATCTGCACTTCATCATCTCACTTTTTCCCATTAAATTGTTATTTAGAATCAGGGTTTATCGAGGGGAGGGGGATGATGCAGTAGTGAGAGCGCCCCACACCAAATTGTACATGGGTATGTTTTTGGTATGTACAGGGTATGTTGGGGAGGCGCGGTGGCCTCATGGTTAGTGCGCTCGACTCCGGATTCAGTGATCCGGGTTCGGGTCCCGGCCGGGAAGATTGTGTTGTGCTCTCGGGCAAGACACTTTACTCTCATGGTGCCTCTCTCCACCCATGTGTATAAATGGGTACCGGCGCATTTAATGCTGGGGGTAACCCTGCGATGGACTGGCATCCCATCCAGGGGGGAGTAGAAATACTCCTAGTCGCTTCATGCTACAGAAACCGGAGATAAACGCCGGCCTGATGGGCCTTCTATTGTAGGCTCGTAGCAGACTTTACCTAAGGTATGTTAAAGGTATGGCTTGACGTCACAGTACCTATAGCATATCCATCACAAAAAACATATAAATGACATACCAAGAACATACCATAATTTGGTATGCAAGAGGTAGGTCAGTGATATGTTTATGCTACCTCTGTTATACCAAAGATATACCATTAAGCATCATTTTTGGCACAAATTTTATATATCAAAAAGGTAACCAAAACATACAACTTTGGAAGTGCATAAAACATACCTTAGCCACTTATCTAAAATTATGTTTTGGGTATGTCGACCATACCTCAAACGTACCAATAACCTACCAAGAACGTATCAAATTTGACATACCCTAAACATATCAGTCCCCCCCCCCCCCACTTTTTCTCCACAGTGTTGTTTTCTCCTAGACCTCCCCCCTCCCCCTCCCCCACACTTCCCTGATCCACACCAAAACCTAGCCGCCCCACCCCCTCTTTCAAATGTATTCTGTGACCCCTGCAACCGTAGGCCTAAGACCTACAATAATGGACAAAACTAGTGTTGGTTAAAAAAACGGCCCAAAGCTTGGACAGTATTTTGCATCACATTATCAACATTGGTAGGGGGAGGAGGAGGGGGAGGGGGGTAAGGACCAATATATTTTGCGAGTGCACGTCAAATCATGCTTAAGCTACAATTTTCCCCAAGAGTTTTGTCCAAGATTGTAGCTATTATTTAGGCCTAAGGTTAAATACATTAGGAAAGGGGTACCGGGGACCGGATCAATAACAAAATCCCCGCCAAAAGTAGATGGTCACCAGACAACGTGCTGAAGACAGGAGAAGTCGAATTCTGTGCCTTTCTCTCTTGTGTAGTCGTCTCCTCATTTATTGAGACTACTCGAAATGTTTTGTTTTCAGAGGTGATTACAGATTCCGAAGCGGAATTATGAAAGATACGATGTGACGAACTGGCGTCAATAAGTGAATTGACTGCGTATGCAACGGTCTTCTTTATGAAAACTGACAACAATTTTTTACTTTACCCCAGTCTCTGACAATTGCACAATAGCTTGATTTAGCGACAGAAAGAGAGCGTCAGTTGACGAAAGGAGAGCCCGCAGAATAGTTGGGATTCTACTCTAATATGATGCAATATGGATATTTTTGCTGCGCTCGCCATTGTCAACTGACATTCCTGTTCTGTTGCTAAATCAGGCAATTGTGCAATTAGAAGGGACTGGGGTAAAGTAAAAAATTGTCGTCAGTTTTCATGTTTGAAAAAGAAGACCGTTGTGTACGCAGTCAATTCGTCACATCGTATCTTTCATAATTCCGCTCCGGAAAAAACATTTCGACTAGTCTCGATAAATGAGGTGACGACTACACAAGAGAGAAAGGCACAGAATTCGAGCACGTTGTCTGAATTCGTGCTCGAATTCGATGTGACGAATTGACTGCGTACACAACGGTCTTCTCTTTCAAACGTGAAAACTGACGACAATTTTTTACTTTACCCCAGTCCCTTCTAATTGCACAATTGCCTGATTTAGCAACAGAACAGGAATGTCAGTTGACAATGGCGAGCGCAGCAAAAATATCCATATTGCATCATATTAGAGTAGAATCCCAACTATTCTGCGGGCTCTCCTTTCGTCAACTGACGCTCTCTTTCTGTCGCTAAATCAAGCTATTGTGCAATTGTCAGAGACTGGGGTAAAGTAAAAAATTGTTGTCAGTTTTCATAAAGAAGACCGTTGCATACGCAGTCAATTCACTTATTGACGCCAGTTCGTCACATCGTATCTTTCATAATTCCGCTTCGGAATCTGTAATCACCTCTGAAAACAAAACATTTCGAGTAGTCTCAATAAATGAGGAGACGACTACACAAGAGAGAAAGGCACAGAATTCGACTTCTCCTGTCTTCAGCACGTTGTCTGGTGACCATCTACTTTTGGCGGGGATTTTGTTATTGATCCGGTCCCCGGTACCCCTTTCCTAATGTATTTAACCTTAGGCCTAAATAATAGCTACAATCTTGGACAAAACTCTTGGGGAAAATTGTAGCTTAAGCATGATTTGACGTGCACTCGCAAAATATATTGGTCCTTACCCCCCTCCCCCTCCTCCTCCCCCTACCAATGTTGATAATGTGATGCAAAATACTGTCCAAGCTTTGGGCCGCTTTTTTAACCAACACTAGTTTTGTCCATTATTGTAGGTCTTAGGCCTACGGTTGCAGGGGTCACAGAATACATTTGAAAGAGGGGGTGGGGCGGCTAGGTTTTGGTGTGGATCAGGGAAGTGTGGGGGAGGGGGAGGGGGGAGGTCTAGGAGAAAACAACACTGTGGAGAAAAAGTGGGGGGGGGGGGGACTGATATGTTTAGGGTATGTCAAATTTGATACGTTCTTGGTAGGTTATTGGTACGTTTGAGGTATGGTCGACATACCCAAAACATAATTTTAGATAAGTGGCTAAGGTATGTTTTATGCACTTCCAAAGTTGTATGTTTTGGTTACCTTTTTGATATATAAAATTTGTGCCAAAAATGATGCTTAATGGTATATCTTTGGTATAACAGAGGTAGCATAAACATATCACTGACCTACCCCTTGCATACCAAATTATGGTATGTTCTTGGTATGTCATTTATATGTTTTTTGTGATGGATATGCTATAGGTACTGTGACGTCAAGCCATACCTTTAACATACCTTAGGTAAAGTCTGCTACGAGCCTACAATAGAAGGCCCATCAGGCCGGCGTTTATCTCCGGTTTCTGTAGCATGAAGCGACTAGGAGTATTTCTACTCCCCCCTGGATGGGATGCCAGTCCATCGCAGGGTTACCCCCAGCATTAAATGCGCCGGTACCCATTTATACACATGGGTGGAGAGAGGCACCATGAGAGTAAAGTGTCTTGCCCGAGAGCACAACACAATCTTCCCGGCCGGGACCCGAACCCGGATCACTGAATCCGGAGTCGAGCGCACTAACCATGAGGCCACCGCGCCTCCCCAACATACCCTGTACATACCAAAAACATACCCATGTACAATTTGGTGTGGGGCGCTCTCACTACTGCATCATCCCCCTCCCCTCGATAAACCCTGATTCTAAATAACAATTTAATGGGAAAAAGTGAGATGATGAAGTGCAGATATAAGGGCTGTCATAAGGTATCACACACCAAGTGAGTGAAGAAGAACCTGACGCGACCAATATCGCGTCAATATCGCATAAATTAAAAATTTATATTTCTGTCCGCTTATTGACAATAAAGATAGCCAATGAGCGCGCGAGAATTTTTGCAGTCATTGTAAAATTTAATATTGATTTCACATACCTGGCCCAATAATAATTATTGATCACTAATCATGGCATTGCTCTTTTCTTTCTGGTATGTTATACCTAACAGTCATTGTTTCGTTTTGTGGTTTTTCTGGGGTAGGAAGAAGGGCTGTGGTTGTCCACCCAAGGCCCTCAAGGGGTTTCGCGGTGGTTTCCTTTCGTCATAAAGTTTACGCTCTGTTTGTGCGGTGGGTTCGTCGCTTGGTGGTGTCGCCTAGTGGGTGGGTTTCGCTCCTCACCCTCTGGTTTTTCTACCGTTTTGGCGCAGCCCCTCATTATGTGTTCTCTGACCCAGCATCTTTCGTCCCGAAGCGTCTTCCTCCTTTTTATGCCTCTTTCCTTCGGGCCTGGCGTACCACTCAGAGCTCCTCTTCTTCTTCATCTGGTTTAGTTGTGGGCTCTTTGCAGCATGTCCGGGTTGCTTTTCACTCTGTTTCTACCAAAAGTTGTCATATTCTGCTCCTTTCTTTATCTCCAGGAACCCCCCATTGTGTGACATTTACGGTCCCAATGATTGGAAATCCACCTGGACCTCTTTGTACTTTTTACTTTGGATAGGCATGTTTCTGATGTAAACTGAAAGATTGCCCATGGCGTTCTGTACACAGCGGATCGTCTCATTTCCTTTGGCCTTGATATTCCTGCCGCTTATTTTTGTGGTGCTGCCTTGGAGACGCATGCTCATTTGTTTCTTTCGTTGTCCTCTAGCGAGGAGCGGTGTTGATTGAGTTCAAACCCTTTTATCCACCTTCTCCGTTGATGGCCCTTCGTTGGACGTCCGTCACCTTCCTTTTGGATTTTCTGAAGCTGACCTTCGCATAGTTCCTAGGGTTTCTTGTTATATTCTTAACGTGTGTAAGTTTTTCATCTCGTCTCAAAGGAATGGCTCTCGTATTCACTCTGTCCGGCCTATTGCTGTCGGACTTATTTGTTCCATCAAGGCTCGGCTGCCTTTTTTTCTTCCTGTTTAATTACATCGTTTTCGTTCTCCTAGACGTCGAAGGGTTAATCATAAGCAATGGGGTGCTAATAGGTTATTGGTAGTGTGTGTGTGTGATGGTGTTTTTAAAATGGCTTTTTACTTTTGTTTTTTCCTCTCTTTCTTTTCTTTTTTTTTCCCTTTTCTCAATGATGCTTTTTATGACTCGGATCGGACATTTGTAGTTTTTTGTAGTTTTGCTGTTTTCAAACGGGCGTTAATTTACTTGGTTTAACTTTTTATGGTTCTAGATTTCACTTGCCATTTTTGGTTTCGAATGTGAAACTGTGGTGAGACGGGGTTCAACTCCCTGGCGAGTTTCCCTTCGCCCTTCACTTCACTTCGCCCTAAATTTAAGAACTGTTCCCTTGAAATTTTGTCTTATTCACGTGTATACTTACGCATAATCTATGAAAAGACAAAAGGGAAAACCCCTTGAGAATGTCACGTGACCTACATTGGGAAAACAAAATATCCAAGCTAAAGAGGTCTAAACTGGAGCAGCATTTTTTAGCAGTCCACTAGCACTCATTTAAAAACGTTGCTATATTCATATCCCCCTATGTCTTCTTCTCAGATCAAAGAGAGACAAACATCTTGATAAACGTCCCGTGAACCAAATGTCAATGTTCAAGTGATTCCATCAAAAATGTATGACATATTTATACCTTGAAGCTCTCTCTATTATTTCTCATATCATGGAGTGAGATCAGTCAGACGTCCCAGTTTTATTAGGTAAAGGACAGACGTTTCACACCAAACATTTTTTAATGCCAGCAAACTGTGTTACATCTCAGTATAGTTTATATTGAAAAGGATTACACCTGATCAAGTCGATTTAGTCGAGGCATGATTCTCGTTTTGCGCTGTGGAAAGGAAGATTCGCGAAGTGCTTTTAATGGAAAACGCCTGGTAAATCCTATGGAAAATTCTATGTTGAGTCGGAGTCGGAAAATCTTTAGCCGGCAGTCATTCTATATATAGCGTGTTACGTTTGTTTTGTTTTCTAGTAAAATAACACGTGCATGGCTAATTAAAATGAAAGACAAAACGCGAGGAAAAACAGCAAATTTATGCTTGTCAATAAGCGTATTTGTTTGAAGAAGAGAAGGATATGGAGACTGATCTCTTCAACAAAAGGTCACACACAGCATCAAGAACCATGCCTTAACTACTTTTTCTAACCTACTTTTATCTGATCAACTACACTGTTGATAGTAGTTCAATGCGGATACACAGACCGTTTTTTCCTCTAATCAATGCTCAAGATTGTTATGCGAATTTCGTATTTGTTCTCAGGGTTTTGATTCTCACGCAGTTAACCCTCTATAGCAGAGAACATCAACGTGTAAAATCAATTAACGTTTTAGTCATACGTTACTTTTTTCCTCGGTGAAGATTGGTCGTTTGTGCAGCTTCAATGGGGCGCGGGGGTGGAGCCTATCTGAAGCATTGTGGTGAATCAACGAAATACGGTCTGTCTACGTCAATCCCCTTGTATATTACTTATGTTAGGCGCAGCAGTCTAAGTCATGCTATTTCAGGTGATTCATCATTACACCTTCAAAGGTTGACCATTTGGTTGGGAAATGTTAAGTATAATTCGCTCAGTCGGCTTGAACAAATTGTGAGCTGCTTTTGGACCGAAAATATGGGTTAAAATTGGAACTAAAAGTTAATAATGATGTATCCAATTTTGGCCAGCGAAACATTTGTTTGGATTCCTTGCCTTTCTATCAAAGGACAGAATATCCTAAAAAAGCATAACTCTAGATGAGGCCGACATCTTGTCAGTCAATAGGGACGATGTTTTTAACTTCTATATACGGGTTACAGTAATACAGGAGCAAAAGTTTCATTTCTAAGTAGCTAAGACAAGCACTGTTCCTTCAGTTTATTTTCCCTCTCTTGATAACACAGGATCTCAGAAGGTTTGTCCCATCGGCTTTGAAGACAAAATTCCGGTCGTATGTTTTTAGTGGCTTGACTATGATAGCGGCACAGGATAACGTTCTACTCAAAGTATTTTAACGTTGTTGGTCCTCAAGGAAAATAGGACTGTACGAAACCCAGTATCTTCCATCTCAGTCCAAGTATATTTGCATGTCCAGGAACCATCTGATCAATGCACCAGTTGCACTCCTCATTTGCTGTGGTTGTATCAAATGTGTGTAGCACGAATGATGGTGTCATAGTCAGCAAGACAACATCTAATAACGAATACCTCTGAAATACCTCTTCTGTTCCGCATTAAGTCCCGCATGTTTATCATGTGGCGGGACAAGTTGCACGAAACATTTCACAATGTAACATACCCTGCAATGGCCAAAATCGTTGCGAGACAATTTGCTACTTTCGGCATCGGCTCTTGCAACTTGTCTTGGAATGATTTTGGCAGTTGCAGGGTATTTTACACTGTGAAATGTTTCGTGCAACTTGTCCCTCCACAATGTCGCCAAAACATTGCGAGACAAGTTGCACGAAACATTTCACAGTGTAACGGCGCCTTAAGTCAAACCATTGCTTTTCCAGGTTTCGTTTCCGTCTGTCCATGTCCAATGTGATACTATAATCTCAGAAATGGTACTAAAATCACATTTAAAAAAGTGAAAAAATAGTGATCTTAAAGGGAACCTCCACTTCAACAAAAAATAACTTTAAATCGCAGGAAATAACCGTTACAGTCAAGTCTGTCTAAAGCGTTTTCAAAGAAAGTGTTTGTATCCGAATAAACAAGTTTTAGAATCGCCAATTTTTGTTTCTAAATTTCTCGGGCGCCGCCATCTTGAATAATTGTGACGTGTTACGGTTGCCCTGTTGTTATTGGACAAAAGCTCTTTGTGTCAGAACAATAGGGCAACCATAACACGTCACAATTATTCAATATGGCTGCCCCCACGAAATTTGATAGTGAAATTCACTTTTCTTGATATAAACACTGTTTTAAAAACAAATTTCGATCAAATTTGTTTGTAAACATAATTTCCTTCGATTTAAACTTACTCTGTAGTTAGAGTGGAGGTTCCCTTTAACAACCACGACGATGACACAAAGGTATCGGTCATTTGTTGTTACTTTACGTGGTTATTTCATAAAACATTAAAACAAATAACAAATATTTTAAGGCCTATGCGTGGAAAAGCTCACTTACTAGTTTATTCAAACTTTTTAATATTGACGTCCTCATTGTCGTCGCACTCGTATTTGTAAGGTTCCTCATGTTTATGTAGCGGCAGTCCTTGTTACTAATTAACAATCCGGAGGCCGATTAGCTGCATTTCAATGGTTATTAAAGTAGCATTATCTACTATTCCTCTAAAATGAAATTATACAAACGAAACCCTTACGGAGTGTCAACCTGAGAATTAGTCATTACTAATTTACTACAAAATTTAATCTTCTTTTGCGTATGTAACTGCGTCACCTGTCACGGTCAGCTACGATCCTGTGTCTGAGCTTTTCAGTTACTTTACTCATGCACTTAGTCACACCCTAAGTAGCAGATTCGTTATCTGCCATTATTCCAAAGTTACCAATGGTCCTAACCATCAAAAAGTGCAAACTTTGAAATACACTTCTTAATTCTAATTCTTGCTAGGCAGACTGTATAAGGCATTTCTCATCTAGCATTATTTACAGTTACAGACTCTCTGTCCACCGAGATGCTAAACCCGCCTTTGTTTATGTTTTCATTCGTTGTGACGTAACGAGTGGGAAAGAAATAAGCGACAGAAAGCTACAAAGGAATACAAGAAAAGCTGGCCAGTCGAATAAAAAATATATTTGCAATGAATAAAGCGCCGCTGCCGCTCTTGGACTTACAACATGTTATCGGGTATTTCGGATTGATTTTGCCACCTCACGCGGTTCGCGTCGCAGTACATTTGTACAAAACAAATTTCATTAAAGTACATTCAATACTGATCACCGTTGTTGGTAAAAGTACTCGCTTGTCTTGTCTTTGACAATAAAAAAAAACATATATACTATTCATTGAATATACTCTTCCTGGCAAATTTGTTCACTAAAGGCTGGTTTTCACTAGCGACAGAGTCGGAGTCGGAGTCGTAATCAGAAGCGCAGAGCGATAAGATCTAGTGAAAATCAAACTGTCAGAGTCGGAAGCAGAACACCGATTCCGCTTATGACTCCGTCGCTTATGATCCAGTGAAAACTGTGTTGCGGAGTCGCAAGTAGAAGCGGAAGAATAAACGAATCACAATACTCGATTCCAAGCATTATGATTGGTTGGTTCTTCCGCTTCTGCTTCCGTCTCCGACAATCTAGTTTTCACTGGATCATAAGCGACGGAGTCATTAGCGGAGTCGGAAGAAAATGGGAACGTTCTGATTCTTTCGACTCCGATTCCGTCGAGCTTATGACTCCGCTTACGACTCCAATCTTTGATTTTCACTAGGTCATAAGCGCTATTACGACTCCGACGCCAACTCCGTCGCTAGTGAAAACCAGCCTTTAGGCTCTGCTGAAAACGTTGCCTTTAACAGTCACACAACAAATTTGGTACAGTTCAATTCGGGAATATTTTCAGGAATTCTTTTAACTGCCAACCAAACAAAAACATCTCATCCAAATGTTATATGAAACAGTAATTGGAATTCCAAACAACTCTCGAAATAAAATAAGTAAATATTAAACTGTTAATTTATAAAGAGATTACAAATGTCCCTCGGCTTACCACGAAAGGACATCAGCAAACTCAGTTTCATTTAAAAGTTTGTGGAATCAAACTCAAATTTCCGTAAATATACTGCCTTTAGCGGCTCAGGTCGTGGCATTTTCTTGAATTTGATTGTCGGTCCAACTGCTCAGTCCTCCAACCCACGCTGAAACGCTTGCGAATTGCACTTAACGACAAAATATCTCGTCCCCAAAAAACTATGATAATGTAGCTGTAATAAGAAGCACTGAGTAAGAACAAATCCCGATGGATGTCTACGATAACGAATGATTTAAAGAAGGAAAAACGCACCGACGGAGACATGGAGGTCATATCATACGAAACCTTGGTGTCTGCGCGCGGTGCATTTCGGTAGACAGAGAGTCTTTTAACTATCGACTGAAAAAGAAATAAAATGCCTTTGTGTTTTTAAAGTTGTTTGACGGCAGACTGAGTAGTGTAATTATTTATCGTAGAAGCAACGATAGCAGATCACTCAAAATAAATGAACTGCATGTTTGAGTGCCTCTGGTTCTTATGGACAACTGTACATGTGATCCTACAATTATCTAATCAGAACCAGTGAAAGGCTAATTCCTAGAATAATGATAAAAAGCGGCTTCTTCTGTGGATACACGATGAACTTTTTTAAAGGTACTTCTTGGTCATTCTCAGCATACAGAGCCATAAGCCCATACAGATGATCTACTTCTATCTACCCAGTCGGTTTGTTCCTTTTTCGTTAAAGTATCAATTATAATTGACGAGAAAACGTTTAACATTGATGTAGTAATCTGCTTTAAATCAATTACGTTTTGCAACCAGAACATTCAATAAAATCTATGTAATTATGTAACAAAAGGCTATACGATAGCTAATCATACGTGGAGAAGCTGCTAGTAGGCCATATACTGGACTTTGAACGACCTTAGGCCGCCAAATTTTTCTACACAATTTTATGCAATCTGCTACACAAATAGTACGAAAGGTTTTATTTAAGTAATTAAATCATACCTAGACGATAGATAGAGATTATCTCTTTTTTGTTGTTCTTTGTCAATCCATTTCATTTTATTAGCTAAAAAAAATAAATGCAAAACCCAAAAAGTGACCTTTATCTAATAAGTGCAAAACCAAAAATGAGAAAATACGTCTCGTTGTTGTTGTTGTTGTATTTTTCAACACTAGCTTTTTAGTTAAAACGACAAAATGTTCTTAATGTTGAATGTTCTGCAAGTTGATCGTATAAAATTTAAGTCTAAACTTTATATTGAAAGTCGACCAAGTTTTCAACTGGATCCTTAACTGGCCCTAAACTTGCCTACGACTGAACTCAATCACAACATAAATGTCTTGCTGTGGTGGTCTGATCTACAATTTTTGTAGGTTTTTTACCAGAATTTGAATGGAGAATACCATTTATCTCCACTTGTTCCATCTCTTTGTTTTGTCTCGGCTGTTTTTACATCTTTGACTTTGGAAAGCATCTGTGCCTGACGCTTGGCCTCTTCATAGTACTGTAGGCGCTGTTTCCAACCATGCTTGGCCGTTTGCTTCTCTGCTTCAATAAGAAGCTGCAAATGTTCCTCACTTGACAGCGGGTTGGGCTTAAGGGCAATCTCATCCAAACGAAAAAGGCTTTTCTGAGCTTGGTGTATCATCGTCAGGACCTTGGTGTGCATGGCTTGAAGAGTTTCTTCAAGTTTTGCAAGCATGCCTTTAACCTTCATCTTGCCTTCTGTAGCGGTCTCGTACTTCTTTTTGAGGTCCTCCGAAGTTCTCGTCTCCTGGACGGTTTCAAATTCTATCATGTAAGAGAGGTTTTTATGTTCTCTCCAATGGCAATGACCAGGACAAACTCCACAGGAGCCATCTCTGTTCATAGCAATGCATTTGTCCTTGTCATCGTCATCTGCATACGAACAATTGTTGTGAGAAGTAAAGTTGTATTTAAGGCACGTCGTAGTGTGTCTTCCTGTCCCACTTATGTCGATTTTTCGTGGCTTGTCAATTGAAACGGTGTAGGTGAACTCTTTGTTTGTTTCGATCTCCTTCTCACGTTGCTGCATGACAATTTGTTCTTTTCGCATTTCCTCGATCGTGTTAAGACCTATAGTAATCTGTGGGTTCAGGCCCTCAAGCAAAGTTTTTAGTTGCTCCCTTTTCTTTAAAACCTCCTTAGTTAAGTCAAGGCGGACACTCTGGGCTTTCTCAAAGTCAGCGAAAAAAGCTTCTATGGATCGGATGCCTATCTTCCAGAACATTGCATCAAAGCTTTCTTCACTTTCCTCGCTGTCTGCAAATAGGGCCGAGTTATTAAATTTGAACTACTTACCACTACTTGGGATTTTAGCATCTTCAATGGCTTGTAGGACAGGGGGCTTCTGGCCGTCTGCGAAAGTTACCATCATGAAGATGTTCTTGGACAGGTCTTTCCCAAATACTGAGAGAACTGAGGAAAAAATGTATTCTTGAGTTGCTGTAAGCCGAGCTAAGGAAGCCTGCGTAACAAAGCCAATGCCGTCCAAGTGGTCAACACCATTTGGCGGTGGAATTGTGATGTATGTGACCCAATGAATCATGGGATTCCTTGATAATAAATTAGTTTTGAGTTCAACCACCGAACGAGAATGTTGTGCCTCAATACATAACATAATTGGCGACGAGGATATTACCTAAGTGCCTAATGTTTTTTAAAAAATTCATTCCTTCGGAAATAGGAAGTAAATTTTCTAATCAAGTCGTCTAAATTTCTACAGAATTTGGTCAAAATTGCTCGTGAAATAGTTAAGTCGT
>NC_090877.1:38563458-38578458 GCF_036669935.1 Montipora foliosa | reverse complement strand
ATCTTGTCAAGACCTTTGGTTGGTTGTTTGTTTAGACCTTCCGGTGCCGTTTGCACTTTTTCACGTTCTTCCAAAACCTCCTTAGTTTTGTCGATGTGGACGCTGTCAGCTTTCGCAAAATCGGCAAAAAAGGCTTTGAAGGATTGACAGTTCATCTTCCAAAAAACAGAATCAAAGCTTGCTTCACTCTCCTCATTGTTTGTAAACAGGACCGAGTTGTTGAATTTGTAATGTTTTTCGCGGTTCATAATGTTCGCGTCCATTAACGCTTGTACCACTGGGGGCTTCTGGCTATCTGCAAAAGTTACGATCGTAAAAATATTTTGGGAAAGGTCAAACATGGACATGATGGACGCAGAAATGTACTCCTGTGTTGGTGTAAGACGGGCCATTCCAGACTGGATGACAAAACCGATGCCATTCAGATGATCAATACCATTTGGTGGTGACATTAACAACAATTGTTGTAATTTCTTGGTGATGACTTTGCCTCCCTCCAGTCCTTCAGGATTTCCAAATCCAGGGGTGTCGATAACGGTCAATTTATATGGCAAAGCTGAACCATCCGTGGGATAGAATGTGTAGGCAGTTATACAATTCTTCTGACTTTCGTCTGTGACTACCTTGAATCGAAAGCTATCTTCCCATTTAATTCCTATGATGTAGTTTGCTATGGCATGAACCAGAGTCCTCTTCCCAGCGCCAGTTGCCCCAACCAAAAGGAGAACTTTCTCTTCAAACTCTCCTGGCTCACCAAAATATTGTTTGGAGATGATCTTTTCGGTTAGGGCAAGTTCTTCTTTCAGAGGAACTTTGTAGATGGAAGGGGTTTTATCTTTCTCATCTGTAATCTTCAATTCTTTGGTTTTTACAGCCTCTGCCAAACGTGGATAAGAAGAATCGCCATTTCTGGACCAATAAGGTACGAGTTGCCATAGCTGCTGAGCTAATGACACCAAACCTTGTCCTAACTGGTGAGCCAAAGAAATCGTAAATGAAATTATACGTTGACTTGACATATAGGATTCTGTTAAACTCATAGACGGCTGGGATCAGCTGTGCAGTGTGGTTGGCAGTCTGACAGAATGTGTCTGGCTGTCAACGGTTAATGATCTTTGTTATCCTTTCTTTTTTGTTCTGAAGGAAACGAAAGCGTGTTTTTGTAATTTCATAATAATGGAAAAAAATAGCCAGGCTTACAGTTGTAACATTAAGATTAAAACATGAATGGGGACGAAACATTTTCCAGCTGCCTTATCACCTAGATGACATGATTCATCTGGAACGTTTATGAAGAGGGAAATACTGGGTGATTGCTATTATGCCTGAACATTAGGTCGAAGACCAGTGGCGACATTTTTCATCAAAAGTCAATTTACAACCGGACGGAATCGTTCCATTTACGTTTCCACCGACATTTTGCGACTGGAAACGAGAATTTTGTAAATGGAAAGGCACGTTTCAGTCGGACCGACCTCCAGAGGTGGTCCCAAATATTCCGGTCGGACCGAACCCAAACGGACCTTTCCATTTGGCTTCAGCCCGAAATTTCCGGAAATTTTGGCTTAGTGGAAAGCACCTACTATGTTTTAATAGGTCATTTTCGAAATATCAAATATTCAGCAAATATTGAGGCAGTAGGGCCAAAAACAATAGAAACACGTTGGTATGAATGTGAAAAATATTTGCTAAAAATTTCGTGCGTTTTAGTTCGGACGCTTAATTTTCGGGGACATTTTATCTCATTTCGGACAAATCGCTGAAACAAAGCTTAAGTAAATTTACGCCTTTAAAACAGGAATAAGATCAGTTGACACAACATCTTCAATTTGCAATGAGAGGTTTACAGATACACCGACGAGCTACGTTTACAATTCACGACAGCAATAGCCTGCGAATACAGCCGCCTCTCATTGCTCCCGACCGCGCGAAACGCCCCTAACGGCAGGGAGCGATTCTTAGCCGTCTCAAAGAGTATATTGAAAAGAACTACGCGCTTCTGGATAAATCATCTCAGTCACCGACAGCTACAGATGAAGAAGAACCACATGCTAGTGACAATTAAGAGGAGCTTTTGATTGTGTTGATTGATGATGAATCAGAAGAAGACTAGCACCACTGGCACTGCCAATGCAATAGGCGACGTCATCGTCGCCATGATGGTGGACGAAAACAAAAGATCTCTCATTAGCTCCTTTTGTTTGTCCACCAGCAACTGTGAATTGCAGCATTGGTATCTTTGTCTCTAGGGGTTGATTGCAAACCACCTGTTATCATGACACTGGGTTCCGTTCAAAAATACAACTACTGCAAAATGGAGTTTATCTACATTATCACTTAGAGGGAACCTCCACTAAAACAACAAAATAACTTTAAACCACAGAACATAATTTTACCGATTTTAATTGATCAAACTTTTTCCAATGAAAGCGTTTATATTCGAAAAAAAGTGAATTTCTAAACGCTTGTTTTGGCTTTCAAAATTCTCGGGCGCTGCCATCTTGAATAATTGTGACGTGCCGTGATTGCCCTATTGTTCCAGAAAAACACTCTCTTTGAGTCAGAACAATAGGGCAACCACGACACGTCACAATTATTCAAGATGGCGCCGCACGGGAATCAAGCATTTTTGAAATTCATTTTTTTCGCAATTTTAACTGGTAACATTACGTTCTATGGTTTAAAGTTATTTTGTTGTTATAGTGGAGGTTCCCTTTAATGATCAGCCATCACTTTCTTAAATTTGTACACATTTCAACTCATTTGTTTTGTTGGTTTTACAAACTCGTAATGTATACTTTCTTTGGATACGGTGTTCCATCATTTGCTGAGTTGTCTAAAAATTAATTTGTTTCTTCACAACAATCCATTAGTCATGGAGCCTGAGTTAACATGTATTTAACGTG
Source organism: Montipora foliosa (assembly GCF_036669935.1). Lineage (NCBI taxonomy): Eukaryota > Metazoa > Cnidaria > Anthozoa > Scleractinia > Acroporidae > Montipora > Montipora foliosa. The sequence continues at coordinate 38,575,552 of NC_090877.1, read as the reverse complement.
CATTTATCAGTTTGCCTGTAGAATGTGTTATTACATAATTCGCCCATAGATCCCCATCCAAGAAATTAGGCAAAAACATTTCCTTTTTTGGTCCGCATATTACGCCCTATTTGCGTTGATGGGTAAATAATCGGTTTGAAGATCTAAAATACTAAATACTAGCTTCTGGGTTAATTTATGAGACAGCAGTTATCTTGAAGCACGTACTGCCTGTTTTGGATGGAAATTAACGGATGAAATCGTGAATGTCAGTATAAATATGAGTGAACTATTCCTGATATGAAAATATGCTGTGATTAAACAAAAAACTTGCATTTTCGGTTTTTCCGAATCATTTTGTAAAGTTAAAGATATTAAGCTATTAACCTAATCTGACTCAAGCAGAAAAATAATGAGACGGCTTCATACTGGTTAGCTACTAATCAGTGGGGCTCATCAAACACTGAGGTTTATCAATCAAGTATGCCGCAATCTTTTGCTTCTAATTCTTCATTATTATTATTATTTTTTGCCTTCCCTATCAGATTTCAAGGTCACAATAATATTACTGTAAAGCTGTAATTAATGCACTCTGTAGACCCAACTGTATTGCGCGACGAAATAAAACAAGGTCAATTTTCGAGTCTGGCTTCATGACTTAAGGGAGGCTCGAAAGGGTTTCAACACTTAAAAGACTCTATTTAGATCGAATGACACTACAACACTGTATCACGTAACAGCAATGGTATGGTACCATATGAAAAAACGATCATTTCCAAACAAGATGTGATCATTATTGTGGTGTAATACGTTACCTTCACAACGGGAGAGCCCAGCAAAAACACCCTATATTTTGGATTAAGTTGCGCATATCTTAGAAACGAACTGGATGACCCCCCTTTTTTATTGCTGAAAAGTGATTAGAAGGCCACGATGAAAATTTCGGCAAAGTTAAAAAGAATTCTGTCGAGAGGATTCAGAGCTACCTTAATGAAGTCACAAAATTAAGGTGGTTCTGAATCCACTTGACAGAATTTTTTTGAACTTTGCAGAAAGTTTCATCTTAGCACTCTGATTACTTTTCAGAAATAAAAAATGGGGGTCACTCAGTTCGTTTTTGAGATATAAGAAACTAAAGACAAAATAGAGGGTGTTTTAACAGGGCTTGTCCGTTGCCATGGTGACATATGTCACAATAATAACTGTAACTTGTCCAGCAATAATTCGTCTTTTATTTGGTACCAAAATATTCCCAACACATGACACAACGTTGTGGTGCCGTTCCTTCTAATAAGAGCGTCACTTGGAGGCGTTGAAACTGCGTCGAGCCTCCTTAATTTACAATACAATAACTTCTGACCATGTTACATGTAAGTTCAAAAACTCGTTAATAATTCATGAAGGAAATACAATAGAAAGTTTTTAATGTACCTTTCGAGAAAGATTACCTTGCTTTTTCTTCACCGTTTACTCAACAAAGTGAAAAACTACAAAATCGTCACGTGTAGTTGACTGAGCAAAGGTTACACGCGGACTCTGGTGAACGGACTCTGATAAACATTTGTGATTCTATTTCTCGTTCCCATTGAACTAATTCTCAGTAAAAATTCACAAAATCTCCTTTTTCTATTAAGCGCCAAATTATTAATAAAGTGTCTTATCTCCCATCGCATTAAATATGCAAAAAACAGTTCGTTGTTTGTTGACATGTAGGCTGCAGAATTTCTGGCTTTTCTTAGAATTACCTCGGATTCTCATAAACGGCGCTTTCCATAATATGGAAATAACAGATAGTCCAGTCTGTTTTCTATTATTTTAGCATAACAAATTTGTTTTGTGCTATCTAGAGGTATTGCATTAACGAATTTTGCAATGTTTACAGTGAATAAAGTAGCTGAAAGCCCAGCTAAACTCTAAGACGTCAGTGGCTTGCCTTTTAAGTTAAAAACCTTTGTTATTCAGTAGAGTAATCGTTCCAAAATAGCACCATTCAGATCTTCTTAAGACACACTCCATAGGGACGGATATCATTCACATCAGGAGTAACGAAAAATATCCCACGACCTGTTTTATACGCTTCCGTTTTCTTGAGATTGACTCGGTTTTGCAGGATGCATTTGAAGTCTTTACCTTTGTAGGTGAATTTCTCGGCATAACCCTCAGCTACTTTGAACTCAGGTGTGGAGTAGATACCAGGACCAAGGGCTTGTCGAACACATTTGCTGGTATCGTAACCACCTTTTACAATGCTGGGGACGTTGTATATTTTAGTGCCATGGTAAGATACGGGCCATTCTCCTGGTGAAGATAGGTCCCTCCAACCTGCTTGTCCAAGCCAGACATCATCCTCGTACTTTTTAATAACGTTGATGGCCTTTCTGCTCCATCCAGCAGGTCGTTTGTAAGGATAATTCCCTCTGACGCAACGAGTGTCGTCTCCTTTGTAGTTTGTAAAGTCGCAGTCGTGCTGTGGATCGTAAGCAGAATCTGGGATGTAGTACAACGGATGTTGTTCTTCATCCATTACCTTAGAAGTGTTTAGTTGACCATAGAAGACATCCTTAATCTGGAGTGGCGTCACTGTCTTGCCTAGAGCACGCTGTTTTTGAACATCTTTTTCGCTGATGATCTTTACACCAGAGATGACAGAGAAGGCTGCTGCGGTGGCATCGTTTATTTCTTGTACCGACCAGGATGATATCGGTCCTTGAGGCAAAGTTGGCTGGGCATCTCCTTCTAGTAAATGTCCGCCTAATAATCGGTTCACCCAGTATTGAAGTGTTTCTCGAGAACGTTGAGCAGCACGTTCCATGAATTCTTCTATTCGAAAGTTAGAATTTTCAAACCCTCTAGAGAGTCCTTACTTTGGAAGTATCCTGTATGGTTTGATCAGTTTCGCTTTCGCCACAGCTGCTGGACTTCAGCAATGATGTCAGTCCTCTTGTTCGTACAACCTTTATAGGACACGAGAGAAAAAACATCTGCGCATATTCATAGTCTGTATGCATATTAGCGACACCGCGGCAAAATGAGTGCGCATGCTCTGCTTCGAACACAAATCGATTCGATTCGATTCGAGCTTTTGAGCTCTTCGCTTTTGAGTTGATTCGGCGGTAGAGAAAAAGTTCTTGGACCTTTTGATGGTCAAGATCTCACGCTTAACATGGACTCGACAGAAAAAATTAAACAGTAGTTCCAAGTTGTTTCCAACAAGAAAGTCAAAAGAGGTAAGCATATTTTTTTAAGCTTCAAATATTTATTTGTTTATGTCGTTTCCATGAAAGAAAGCAAAGTTATCTTCGCCAAACCGTGTTTGCTCGTGTTTTGGTCACACCGTTTAAGACCTAAAAGTTGTAAATTTTAAACTGACAACATATTTCGTTCATTGTTTTCCGCTTAAGGGTTTTGACACAACAGAAGTTTTAACCTCTGACATGTGATACGAGAGCCGATGATTCTTCTGTGAACTAGTTGTCCACAGCAGGAGTAAATGGTTTGTCTGGTAGATGGTGATGCTCTCTCTTTTCCAGCTCTGTGTTGCTTTGCAGGACACACTAGGTTGTGGTATGACTAAATTTAATTGATCTCTAGATTTCTGTTCATTTCATTGTCCCAGTCATCTGACCGGAAGAAATCTTGTGGAAAGTGTTGATATCTGGGTGGCTGTCATTTTGACTGTCATTAATTTCAAGATGTGAGCAACTGTTTTTATCTGCATTGTTTGACAAAACCTCTTATTAAGAGAGTTAGTTAAGTTGTTTAGTTTTTGTGCTTACGGGCTAGCCCGTAATGCACAATGTCATCGGGGTTGTCTGTCTGAGTGAGTGAGTGTAAGATCGCGTGCATGATTGACATGTGCCAATATTTTTGGCATGACGAGATCGAGATGTTTAATCAATGCCGAAATTTTGCAGAAACTTAAAATATAAATTCCTGCTAAAAACCAAGACCAACTAACACCAGAAAGGTCACGAAATTACCTTTAAATAATTTTCCGGGGAAAATATTGTGATTTATCTAAGCCAAAAAATTTTCGCGGAAAAATAGCGATGCTATCAAGTGACGTCCTCATAATTTGTTTTCTCGCTTTGTACATCGCCCGTGATACAGAATTATTTGACAAACGAATTAAACCTTGAGAATTACCAGTGTTCTTCTTGAGTGAAAAAATAAATAACAAATCTAAAGAAAGGAACTCTACGTTGACCTTGACTTTCAAACAGTATCACCTACGGCCGGATTCCATCATGACTCTTTGCAAACCTCACTACCTCTCGCCTTCCTTTGGAGTGGAAATGTAGTTAAGACCTCTCCAGTGAGCTTTCAGATTTATTTTCCTGCCACAAGATGGAGATATTTTCGAATTTCAAGATGTTTTGTAATTTCTTCATCTGATAAACAACTATATTTGACAAACGTATTAAACCTTGAGAATTACCAGTGCTCTTCTGGAGTGAAAAAATAAAAAACAAATCCAAGAAAGGCACTGCCTTGACCTTGATTTTCAAACAGATCACCAACTGCCGGATTCCATCATGACTGTTTGCACACCTTACTACCTCTCGCTCATTATTTCGTTTTTTCTCTATTTTCACTATAAATGCATCCATTCTTCCTTCGAAATTCACTCAGTTTTTGTAACTGTTACAGCTAGTAGCAACATGCAATGTTTATCTGAAAAACGTAATTGCAATGCTCTTCGTGCATTCCAAGCATTCATTATGAATGCCCATTACAAAAACATGTCAACAATCACACAGACAATGTTAATGGTGTAACATTCGTTACCCATAAGCACATGTCCCCCGAGGGACCTATTTTTTTAGGAAGGGATCTTTACAAATAGGGCACAGATTTCCATGTTTTTTCAAGTATCTTAAGTGACATCTGTGCATGAAAATGACCAAGTGTTAATAATTAATATTATTGTTTTACTTTGATCAGTTTCCTGTTGTTTCTTAAACATGTCATTTTTTCTGATTCCAGTGCTTAAGTCTAAAACTCTTCCTGGTGTGTGTGTGCTGATCTGTTCAAATCATGCATGGCAAGCAACATTCCAGATTGTTATGAGAGAGTGTGATGAGGAGTTCAGCATTGAATATTTTAGTGGTTTTGTGATGAAAAAAAGCCAGGGTTGTTATTCATCTCTCACTTTTTCCTGCATGAGATAATGCATGATGACAACAGTATTACTGCAAATTAAACATCACAGATGTGAGCATGTCAGTAATTAATACAAGATGAGTTCCAAACAGCTCTTCAAAATTGTCAAGAAAAGGGACAGTAATTATTTACTTGTCACACCCCTCTAATTCAATGTTTGACCAAGCAAATATAATTTGGTTTTTGATTCAAGTAAACTGTCTTACTTTCATTACTACAGCTTTATGTTATTCTAGTCTTTCTATTGCTGAGCATGGGTTTTGATATTAACGTCTGAGACTGCTTCTACTTGTAATAGTGTTAATAATGAATATACGGTACTTACAACAATAAAATTAGAGAGATATTTGAGTTACTATATATTGTGTTTTGTGGTAACACATACCATAGTAGTTGTTGTGGTAGTTGGTGTTGAAAATGAATCAGATAGAGTCATTGTGGGTCCAGATAGAGCCATTGTGGGTAGTATCATCGGGTAGTGAAACTGGACCAGTTGTGCATATTAAAATCTTAGAGTATGAAGCAGAATGCCTCTAATCTTGCTGGATGTATCATTACATTCCTCTCTCAGTATTTTTACACATAGTGCAAAATTTAAACTGGATTTGTGCTAGTGCAATGCATGCAAAAGTGAAATTAGTATTTTCCAAACACATGCACGTGAATGTTTTGTATGTTTCATGATCATGATTCTCATGTCTGCCCACCCCTCATCCCAGCAAGGCTCTACAAGCTGATTGACGAAGCTGGAAGAAAAATTACAGTCACCAGACAGGACAAAAAGTTTTGTAACAGCTGCAGGAAAAATGCTGAAAAAATATCCTCAACGATGGGCCACTACCAAATACCAAGTAAAAGGGAAACATCGAGTAGCATTGGAGTCAAATTTATACTTAGTTTCAAAACTTTTTTGCAATCCTGTCTTAAAATTAAGACTTATTTTCTTTATTTTATGGCCTCGTCTTGTAAAAGTAACTAATGTTGTAAAATATGAGAATGGAGGGCAGGGAAGTGACTTATCCAAGTTGCTGAATGAGTGAGATGCCGGCATGAAAAGAACTTAAGCTTATTTCTCACTTTCAAATGATTCCAATGAAACAAACAGACGATTTCCTTGTTCAACAGAAGCAACATAAGCCATCTTCGCAGAAGGAATTATCATTCTGTCCTTGCAAAGTTGTTTAGCCCGTGTTTTACTTCTCAGTGCACAGTTTTCCTCCCAGAAGTTTACCAACACAGAGACCATTGCGACTAATAACATTACGAACTTCGTCCTTTTGCTCTAGCACTCGAATTTAAGGTAAAAATTCTCCTGGTTTGAACTATAGTTTTTTGGTTTGAAAAGACACAGGGAAGATTAGTCTTTCAGGAAGCTCTCTTCAAAATTTAAACCTTATCAACGTAGTGTTGTCCTTATCATTGCAAAATGAAAACAAACACAGAGAATTTAAATTGCCGCCATTTTGCCGCACTGTTGTTTCTATGGCAAATTTGATTGGTACCAGTCCCTCGCACGTGGAAACGATTCGCACGTGGGTCAAGCCTGCGCACTCATTTTGCCACGGTGTCCATATTAGCGGCACCGCGGCAAAATGAGTGCCATGCATGGTTTGACCAGATCAGTACACACACACCAGCAAGAGTTTTAGACTTAAGCACTGGAATAAGAATAAATGACAAGTTTAAGAAACAACAGGAAACTGATCAAAATAAAACAATAATAGTATTATCACTTGGTCATTTTCATGCACAGATGTCACTTAAGATACTTGAAAAAACATGGAAATCTGTGCCCTATTTGTAATTAGATCCTTTTATAAAAAAACTAAACAACTTAACTGACTCCCTTAATAAGAGGTTTTGTCAAACAATGCAGATAAAAACAGTTGCTCACATCTTAAAATTAATGACAGTCAAAATGACAGCCAGCCAGATATCAACACTTTCCACAAAATTTCTTCAGGTCAGATGACTGGGACAATGAAATGAACAGAAATCTAGAGATCAATTAAATTTAGTCATACCACAACCTAGTGTGCCCTGCAATGCAACACAGAGCTGGAAAAGAGAGAGCATCACCATCTACCAGACAAACCATTGCTCTTGCTGTGGACAACCAGGTCACAGAAAAATTCATGGCTCTTGTATCACATGTCAGAGGTTAAAACTTCTGTTGTGTCAAAACCCTCAGCGTTTTTAGAGGAATTGCCCTTAAGTGAAAAACAGGAAACGAAAAATGTTATCAGTGTAAAATTTACAACTTTTAGGTCTTCAACGGTGTGACCGAAACACGAGCAAACATGGTTTGGCAAAGATAACTTTCATGAAAACGACATCAACAAATAAATATTTCATGCCTAAAATAAGCTTACCTCTTTTGACTTTCTCGTTGGAAACAACTCGGAACTACTGTTTAGTTTTTCTGTCGAGTCCATGTTGAGCGTGAGATCTTGATCATCAAAAGGTACAAAAGAACTTCTCCTTCACCGCCGAATAAACTCAAAAAGAAAGAGCTCAACAGCTCGAATCAAATCGAATCAAATGTGTTCGAAGCAGAGCATGCGCACTCATTTTGCCGCGGTGTCGGCTGCGCATTCGAGCAGTGTACGTCGAACCACTGGGAGCCTGATCGCAGGCTAGTCTTAGTAGAATAAAGCTGTCAATAGCCGTTTGTCAATTGTTGCAAAAAAGAAAGACGATTTGTCTAAAGTTCTTTTCTTCCACTCTTTTCATAATGGAAGTCGATATTGTTGACACAACCGAGTCTACTGATACCCATTGAATTAATTGAATTAATTGAATTAATTAAGGGTGGAACATTCCTGCACTTTGACAGATCATGAAAAAGTGGGATTGCCACCTTAAAAGACCTCCAGCATAGTTAATAGAGGGAAATGGTTATGAAACCCGACAAATTTCTTTGCTATAGGTTTTTGTTCTTTTCTTTGGCCTTGACCGTGCACAAAACACAATAGTCGTTTACTCCTTACTGAGGAACTAACCAATACAAACGTGTTGGTTACGTAATTCATGCATAGTGTATGAGCGCAAAACAAAAGATTGTGCACGGTCGTGGACTTTCCAACCTAAATCTTGGCATCTTTGTTTGCTCCTTTGATGTTTTCCGAGCTTCCAAACCAGTCCCCTCTATTAACTATGATCAAACTCTTACTGCGAAACTCGGCTATGATTATTTATGGTATCCTATTGTGGGTTTCACCTTATTAATCACAATACAGACAATTAACATTCTAGAAATTATTTTTGGACTTCACGGTCTTCCGAGTTTCACAGTAATTATGCATGTCATGAATTTCAATGAAATGTTGTGTTAGACCGAAAACGGAAGCAGTTGTTCCGAGAAATTAAAAAGCGGATACCGTTCACTTTGGGTTGAGCTATCTTTCCATGTGCCAAAAGTCATTTCAACGCATGTCATGCCAAAAATGTGAAACAATCCGGTAGAATAAAAGGCCAAAAACTAGACAGATTACACTTCAAATCTTCAGCGAGCATGAATTTCGAAGGAAACAATAAACAACTGCGTTATACATTAATAATATTTATAAATAAATAGCTTGAAGTCTATTCTTAAAAGTAGGCAAGAAAATTGCCAGAAACAACATCAGAATTAGGAGAATCGTAAAAACTAATGACCTTGATAAAAAGCGCGGAGAATTGTTTAGTACTAGTTTTGCAGTAAAGTAATTGAAACGTCTTACATTTCTTGCATAATAGGAATGTATTTGAATTTTTCAGTAAAACCATTTTTCTTTTGCTAACAGTGAACAGGAAGGGTCGAGAATTGATGACAGTACATACATTTGCCCAATTGCAAGGTGTGTATGTTGTATATTTCATCATCATCGGTTGGGGCAGTGGCTAGGCCTTGCTTGGAGCCGGTCTAGAATGGAGCAGTAAGGCATCTCCTTCCCTCCACTAGCCTGGGTGGGCACCTTGGGCAAGTGCCAGTACACCTTTAGCCCTCCTTGACCAGGGTAACGGTTTGGGTAGGTAGAGCTCATTAGCTTTGGTAAGCTGTCTACCTAGGACGTTGCTCACCCGAATGAATTCAAAGTCTGTCCCAGTGAGCTTGGCGGAAGAGACTTTTTTTTTTCCAACGGCAATGAAGGTGGTTCAGCAACGCAGTGTGGAATGCGAAGGGCATGCTAGAGCACATAGTAAGGCATGGCCATCCACTGCAGCCGAGATTGTCCCCAGATGTAACAATGTTTCCGTGCCACTGGACTCTGACTTTCAAGGCCGAGAGAGTGGGATTGTCTTCGTGCAACGGCTTTTCCACTAAAATATCATTCACGCACAGGTCACATTGCGCACCTCCATCATCCCATCTCAACACCCAGTCACATCGCATTTCATCTTTCATCAAGTCATCCACGATTCCCACTCATCCCAAACCAAGTCCTGCGGCGATGGGGGAATGGCAAAGCAACAGGTGGAGGTGACCACTGGCAGTTGTAGTCATGATCCTGCACGTAGGCGGCCTTGGACCAGTGGTCCTTCTTCTCTGTACCCGGGGCACCAGAGAAGTCCGGCAGCATCCTGGGCGACTGAGCAGCCCTTTTTAGGACAGCACTGCTCACCCTAGCAAGGGAGAAGCCTAGAAAAGGTGGCCTAAAAATTGCCTGCCCTACATCATCTGGCCAGCTAACCGCGGTTGGCAGATCACCTACACATGCGGTCGAATCCAATTGAGAAAGAAAAGACTCACATTAGGAGCATGGAATATTCGTACACTCATGGACAAAGATGACTCAGCAAGACCCCAAAGGAGAACAGCCCTCGTTGCAAAAGGGTTATCTCGCTACAACATTGACATTGCGGCCCTAAGTGAAACTCGGCTTGCAGATGAAGGATCCCTTACAGAACCAACCTGTGGCTACACCTTCTTTTGGAAAGGAAAGACTCAAAGCGAGGACAGGATACATGGGGTTGGCCTCGCCATCAAAACAAGTTTGATGAAACAACTCCCTACCCTGCCTGTTGGTATCAATGAAAGTTTGATGAAGCTCCGCCTGCCGCTCAGCCACAATCGGCATGCAACAATCATCAGTGCATATGCGCCGACTTTAACTAGCACGGAAGAGGCAATTGAGCAGTTCTATGCCAACCTCAGCTCTGTATTGGACTCTATCCCTGCCAATGATAAGCTAATACTTCTTGGCGATTTTAACGCCCGAGTTGGCTGTGATCACAATCAGTGGGAAGGAGTACGTGGCAAACATGGCACTGGCAAAATGAATGCTAATGGCCTCCTGCTGTTGAGCAAGTGCACAGAGTATAACCTGATCATCACAAACATGATATTCAGAATGGCAGATAAGTACGAGAATTCTTGGATGCGGTTTTTATAGATCTCACTAAAGCTTTTGACACTGTCAACCGCGAGGCACTATGGGTCATTCTCGGAAAACTCGGCTGTACGGCAAAATTCGTTAAGCTCATCCAACAATTCCATGACGACATGACAGGAGAAGTGATAGTAGACGGTGAACCCTCTGAGAGATTCGGCATCACAAATGGCGTAAAACAAGGCTGCGTGCTCGCACCAGTGCTTTTCAACCTGTTCTTTACCCAGGTGTTACTTCACGCTACTAAAGACCTGGAATTTTGTATTTACATCAGATACCGCTTGGACGGTTCACTGTTTGATCTGAGACGCCTCTCAGCGAGAACGAAGACACTGGAGAGACTCCTAATTGAGGCGCTGTTCGCTGATGATTGTGCCTTGATGGCCCATAAGGAAAACCATCTGAAGGTAATCACTGACAAGTTCTCGGAAGCTGCAAAGTTGTTCGGCCTGACAATCAGTCTCAGTAAGACCGAGGTTCTCCTTCAGCCTGCGCCTGCAAGCTCTCCTCAGCAACCTTCTATCACTATCGACGACACACAACTGAAGAACGTCGAGTCGTTTAGATACCTGGGCAGCATCATCTCCAATGATGGCTCTTTGGATAAAGAGATCACAACCAGGATACAGAAAGCAAACCAGGCCCTTGGCAGACTCCCCACCAAGGTCCTACAGCACAAAGGCCTTCGCCTTGCAACTAAGCTCAAAGTTTACAACGCTGTAGTTATTTCATCACTGCTCTACGGCTGTGAAACATGGACTCTGTACCGCAGACATGTTAAACAGCTGGAACAGTTCCACACACGATCATCACGATCAATTATGCGGATACGGTGGCAGGATCGGGTCACAAATCAAGAAGTCCTTGACAGAGCCAATTCTACCAGCATTGAAGCTAAAATCCTTCAGGCACAACTACGCTGGACTGGCCACGTGATCCGGATGGATGAAACTCGGATCCCACGCCAGCTCTTCTATGGTGAGTTGGTGTCGGGCCACCGTAAACAGGGCCGCCCAAAGAAGAGGTACAAGGACAATTTGAAAACCAACCTCAAATGGGCAGGTGTTCATCCCAAGGAACTGGAAACATCTGCAGCGGACAGATCGGGCTGGCGAGTGACAATAAGAAGTGCTGCTAACAACTTTGAAAAAGACCGCCGACAACGCCTTTCAGCAGCCCGTGTGCGTCGACATAGAGCTGCGTCATCGGCCCCACCAACAGAAGGGATTCCATGCGAAATCTGCAATCGACTCTGTGCCTCCGCAGTTGGACTACGCAGTCACATGCGTTCACACCGCTGACATTATTTTACTTTCTATTTTTTGCAGTTTAGTACATGTACATTGTTTTGGAGCGCAACGTAAAGTCTTCCTCGTTTATCGAGAGACAACCAACATGTTGCCGGTAAAATCCGTTTTTCCCTAGGTTAAATTGGTGATTCTCATTTTACCTACAATGGTTGAATATGCACTATGATATAATGAGGAACTTGTTTGGAGCCTAAATTAAATCTAGAGAAAAATAGGGTCAGGTTAGGATTGGTTTTGGTTATTATATATCGATATATCAATTATGACTTA
>NC_090877.1:38523458-38553458 GCF_036669935.1 Montipora foliosa | reverse complement strand
TCCTAAAAGTTACACGATACTGTTCATGTTTTATGTTGTAATATGAAATGTAACGTCTGAAATGTTTGCTGAAAAAAACATCCTTTCCGGGGAACGTAGTTGACATTCGACAGCTTACCGACTGTCACAAAATCATACAACTTAAAGCCAGTAGGACTAGATTCTAGAATACCCCGCCACTTATATTACAGGAGTCGAGTTTTCAACAATTCTGCTGTACTTATTTCTCACGGTTCTCTGTTCCTCCTGGAGCAATTGCAAAATACCCGTCCACAAAGAAGCTTTACGTTTGCGACACAAGTACGTAAACTATAAGCGCTTCATATTTTTCCCGTTCAATTTCGTTGCTCCCGTTAACGGGTTTAATTACCCCACAAAGGGATTCAATCATCCTCAAGAGAGGCTCCTTTCTCCTCCGAAGAGGCTCATGTTTTCTTTTATAGGGCTTTTGTTTTCGCTGTCTTCTCAGCGCGTCATGTCGAAATGGCTGCCATGAAAATCGGCTTAAAATATGACCAATGGGCCTGACAAACGATTTCACCTGATCATGACAATTAAGAAAGTCAAGGTGAAAGCTGTGATAAATAATGTCGATAAGTTTTCTGAAATGAAGTAAGGTACTTACTAGATTACAACCTCAGCTCTCTCACTAGACAAAATTCCCAATGAAAGAAGAAACAAAGACCAGGAGGCAACCATCGGCTTTCCTTCGCATGCTTTAGGTTAATTCTCGGTGAAACGAAGTGGCAACGAAGATGTCCTAACTTAAGTGCTGATTGGCTCCGAACATATCTATTGTTACTTATTTTCGGAAAAGTTGCATGACGACAATAGTGGCTATCGTATGCGCACTAGCCACAAAAACCCATGACATGGTTAAATAACCTCGATTTCCCTTGGATAGATAACTAGACAGCCATAACAAAGTGAATAAATCAAATTTTATTATTAAATGTTCCAAGAGACACCCCTTAAACTTCACTGGTTTACAAATGACATGATGTCTGGATTGTTAATTGGAAAACGTGACGTGGAGGAATTAGTCTTTATCCATTTTCCGAGAATCTGAGTGTTCAGAGACTATTCTTTTGACCCGGTGCCAACTGTTCCGCTAGCTTGTTAACGAGTAGCATTTCTAAGAATTTTAATAGTTTGTCATCAAGTATAAACAAAGATGAAAATTCATAGAATATAGTTCATAGATAGTTGGTTTTCAGACTCGAAGGGGGCGGTTTGGGAATGCTGAGGAAGCGTTGTAAAACTAAGTGGACGTGACAGGGGATTACAAATCACTTCCAAACCTATCGACTATGCAAAAACCGGGAAGAAATCCGTAATTCTTTGCTGTGCAGGTAAATAAAAACAAATAAAAACAATTCGCGTGCCAAGTGCCAATAGACCATTTTAAAGTTGTAGCTAACCTGCCTGGCCTAAGAATGGAAGCAAGGCTGCCGGTGACCCTCTTTTGATACAAACCTTTGTGCTTTTCTAATGTTAATGTAGACTAATTTCAATCAAAACAACACAATTTACAAGATAAAAGCAGTAAGATCTGTATCAATTCAAGGTCACCGGCAGCCTCGCAGCCATTCATAGGCTAGGTCACTGAGCAAACAACTGTAAAATGGCCCATTGAAATTCTCTTGTGAATAAGAAATGCGCTGTTGTTGTTGCGGTAAGGAACAGTAATTATTTCATATGCGATTGTTAAATTCTCCTTCCACTCTCAGGCAGGAAACCCATGCTTCCGGTTGAGAGTCTGTCGTTCCATGTCCGCGTGACAAACGTCGTGGCTTCTCGACCAACGCTTTAAACCGTTCAGTTTTAGCCCAACGCTTTGCTCTTGATGGTCACAGGCTTGTATTTTCTTAGCGAATTAATGACCACATACCTGGATTTCAGTGCATCACAAATTTGATAAGGATGTTTGATGCTGACTGTTCCTCCCAAGCGGCCTTTGATCTTTTCCAGCCACAGCCTACTCTCTTCCACCAGAATTGTTCCACAGTTTACAGAGGTATTTAATAAAATCCTTAACGGGTCAGTAGGACTTTGAAACACGCGATAAGATGCCTCTATTTGTCTTCCTATGCACTTTTCAAACATTTCCAAATTTACTTCAGAAAGGTCAAGAGAGTCGAACGCCTGAAGACACAATTCAGTCTTCTTAGAGAGGACGTCTTATTCAGGTGCTTGCAAAACTGATTCCGATTTATCCCATTCATCACAGGAAGGGTCCTTACTGTCAGCAAAAACTGCAGCAAGAACTGCCCAAGGACTTGCCGCCATGTTGAAATATATTTCGGCCGCAACCGCTGCCATTACGCACTGCAGACCCTTGCCACATTTTCAGCCCTTTGTGCCCACCGTGTTGAATTTTCAAGACTTGCGGGCAAAATCTTGAATTTTCAACATCTCGCCACCAAAATCTTGATGAACATGAATTACCAGCTTCCACCTAATCAATGAGTGATGTCCATCAAGATGCCAAATGCTGGAAAAATGTTAAAAATTCAAGATTTTGCTGGCAATATCTTAAATTGTCAAAATCTTAAATTTTTAACATTTTGCCGGCAGGATGTTGAAATTTTCAGATTTTGCGAGCAAATTCTTGAATTTTCAACATTTTACCGGCAAATTCTTGAATTTTCATGATTTTGCCGGCAAAATCTTGAAAATAGAAGATTCTGCCGGCAAAATGTTGATAATTCAATTCAAATGAATTTTCATTATCTTGCCGGCAAGATGTTGAAAATTCACCAACTTGCCAAATCAAAGTTCAAGATATTGAAGGAAAAATCTTAATTTTCAACATTTTGCCAGCAAAATCTTGAATTTTCGAAATCTTCAATTTTCAAGATTTTGCAGGCAAAATCTTGAAAATTCAAGACTTTGCTGGAAAAATGTTGAAAATTTAAGATATTGCAGCCAAAATCATGAATTTTCAAGATTTTTAAAATTCAAGATATTGCTAGCAAAATGTTGAAAATTCAACATTTTGCCAGCAAAATCTTGAATTTTCAAGATTTTGCCAGCAAAATTCGAAATTTTCGAATTGGATATTTAGGAGGCAACATGTTGAAAATTCAAGATTTTGAATGCAATTCTTCAGTTCTCTAATCTTCACCATTTTGCCGACAAAACCTTGAAAATTCAATATTTTGAAAATTCAAGATGTTGCTGGCAAAATCTTGAAAATTCAAGATTTTTGCGGCAAGATGTTGAAAATTTCAACATTTTGCCGGCAAAATGTTAAAAATTCAAGACTTTGAAAATTGAAGATTTTGCCGGTGAAATCTTGAATTTTAAACATCTTGCCTGCAAAATCTTGAAAATTCAAGATTTTTCATCTTCAAAATTCAAGCTTTTGCGTGCAAGATGTTGAAAATTCAAGATATTGCCGGCAAAATCTTGAATTTTCAACATTTTGAGGGCAAGATGTTGAAAATGGAACATTTTGCCGGCAAAATCTTGAGTTTTCAACATTTTGTGGGCAAGATGTTGAAAATTCAAGATATTGCTGGCAAAATCTTGAATTTTCAACATTTTGCGGGCAAGATGTTGAAAGTGGAACATTTTGCCGGCAAAATCTTGAATTTTCAACATTTTGCGGGCAAGATGTTGAAAATTCAAGATTTTGCCTGCAAATTGTTGAAAATTCAACATTTTGGCTGCGAAATCCTGAAAATTCAAGATTTTCCCGCCAAATGTTTGTAGGCAAGATGCAGGCAAGATGTTGAAGATTCAAGAATTTGCCGGCAAAATCTGGAAATTTCAACATCCTGCCGGCAAAATGTTAAAAATTTAAGATTTTGACAATTTAAGATATTGCCAGCAAAATCTTGAATTTTTAACATTTTGCCAGCATTTGCCATCTTGATGGACATCACTCATTGATTAGGTGGAAGCTGGTAATTCATGTTTAATTTCTAGAAGAATAATCTTTCTATCATGTAGTCCCAATAATAGAACCGAAACAGTTCTGAAATTGTTTCTGAGTACTGTTGAGAGAGACCGAGAGCTATGGCCATCAAGAATTATAGATTATGAGCATCTCTGCAATCCTGGCCTTGTCCAAGTGAATCCCAGTCCACACAGTTCTTCTAGCATCTCAACAGGAATTTTGAGATATGGTGTTCCAGTATTTTCTTCCTTTTCCCCTATCTATCGTAACTAAATCCGCAGCCACAGTAGACGGAGTGATAGTCCGGCGACGAAGCACATCTACTAAGGCCCGAGAGAGGGAATTCAGATTTCCCTTGTCCCTCGTGTCAAGGTTGCAGCACTCTTTCATTGACCTAAGCAAGCTAATTGTTTGATCAAGAACCTCAGACTGCGTTTCTGCAGCTTCTGTGTCAAAGTTCTCAAATATTATCTCGGTTCTATCCACAACTTCTCCTAGAAACGTGGGAAACTCAACTTCTATGTCAATTCGTCTTCCCACTCTGCCGCCATCTTTTGTTCTATGACTTGCACAGGTTACTCTGGCTCTATATGGCCGCGCTCGTCCCAGGAAGATATTGAAGATATATTTTTGGATTGCATATAAACGAACGTATACAAAACATGGACCCCATGTCCATGGACCAACCCTATGGACCCGGTCTTTGGACCCCTTTATGGACCCGGTCGATGGACTACCCCCGTGGACCGCCCTTCATTTTGCAAAGTTACAAGCAGAAAAATCTTTAGACGAAATAGGAAAGTGATCTTCACACTTATCTGGACAATTAAAGCTGAATTGTCTCTAATTATAACACCCGAAAAATTGAGGCGGTTTTAAAGGGATTCGAACCCAAAATGCAATGCTGGTGCAACGCTCTACCAACTGAGCTTTAAAGCCACTCAGTTGGGAGAAGGCCAATTTGTTAGGCTCATTTGTTCCGGTCAAGGGCTCGATGAATGAAACGAACTTATATTTGAAAAGCGCGTTATGGAGCCACCAAATAGGTGGTATAAGTGTCTATAACAGGCTATTAAATCAGTAGCCCATAACTAGCAGCGAACAACAGCCCTATATTCCGGTCACGGCGTTTTCACAGACCGCTATTTATTTTATGGATTGAATTTCCCGCTAATGGACTCAGGAGCCCGATGACCTATCACAAGAAACCGGAATTGTCTTTGTCTTAGAAAAGGCAGTCTAAAAATAGATCGTACACGGACTCCTGGTCTATAAAAATATCGTGACGTAGGCTTTGCATGCAGTGCTGTCAACTCTCCCGGATAATCCAGGAGACTCTAGAAATGACATCACAAGTGTTATGACGTCTCCTGTCGTCCCATCTCTACCAATTCTCAATATTTGAAGAGTTTGGGGGTTGACAGCCCTGAGTATGGGAGTTGTTTGCGCCTAGTCAAGTACTCCTGCTTAAATATTCCAGATAAGTGCGAGGATCACTTCTCTCTTTCGTCTAAAGATTTTTCTGCTTATAAAACGTATTGAATTTACAAAAGGAGGGGTGGTCCACAGGGGTAGTCCATGGACCGGGTCCATCAAGGGGTCCAAGGACCAGGTCCACGGGGGTCCTGGGGTCCATGTTTTGTGTACGTCCCATATAAACTTAAGGATTGGATTGAATCAATATTCGTGTTATTGGATTGAACAGAAGATTGGATTGAATCAATACATGTGGTATCAGATTGCATATAGGTTTAAGGGGTGGGTTAAATCAATATTCGTAAGGTAAAGTCCCTGTACGTTAAGAGCCTGAAAGGCCCATCAGGCCGTCGCTTATCTCCGGTTTCTGTAGAATGAAGGGACTAGCAGTATTTCTACTCCCCACTTGATGGGGTGCCAGTCCATCGCAGGGTTACCCCTTAGCATTTTCGCTGGTACCCATTTTTACACCTGGGTGGAGAGAGGCACCGTGAGAGTAACGTGTCTTGCCCAAGAACACAACACAATTTCTCCGGCTAGGACCCGAACCCAGACCACTCGATCTGGAGTCGAGCACTCTAACCATGAGGCCACCGCGCCTCCCACAAATCAATATTCGTGGTATTGCATTAAATATAAAATTGTTAAATCGAAGTTTAATAAGTAGATTCATTGGAATGGAGCGAGTTAGTGATTGAGTGAGTGAATGCCATTGGACTGCCGATACCTCATGGCATGACTAGATCCTCCGTGAGCTAAGAATGCTATTCGTCAGAACGAGAAAAAAAGTAATGACAATATAGTATTATTCACGCAAGTAATTCATCATCGACCCTACCTATAATTGGTAATTGTCTACGTCAGCATTGGAGATAATGAATGACCACCGACAGAGGATGCAATCTTTTTGCGAATCATCTTTGTAAAGGCAACCTAATCTGCGACTAGGCGCCTTCTCTTTCGATTACAGCGTCAAAATCCGAGGATATGTCCTTGTGGACAAAGAGCAACAACAATGCATTTAAGCGTTCTTCTTTCAAGGCAGTTAGCTTTTTATTATAATTTTTCATATTTGATACGCATTATATATTCAATTTTTCATACGTGATGTATATCTATCAAGGCAAAACGTAAAATCTCTGAAACTGAACTAATCATTATCTAAAGTAAAACCACCTGATGCACACTGTACCACTTGAATGTCGGTTGGTTACAGGAGCTCTTTAAAAACAGAGAAAAAATTACTGAAGCTCTTTAAATACAGGGAAAAAAAGGGCGCCGCCCCCTCGGTCCCCCACTAAATGCCCCCTGAGACCATCTCTTTTCCTGTGGTCATGTCCTGTGGTAAAGTCATCACAAAGAAAGACAATGTCTACCAAGCAGAGGTCGTGACCTCACAGACAAAAGAGACATACATCGGTCTGTGTGATACAACATTCAAGGAACGCCACAGAAACCATACATGTTCTTTTAGGCACGAACGGTACAAAAATGTAACCGAGCTCAGCAAGTATATTTGGAGTCTAAAAGAACAGAACATCAATTATCAGATTAAGTGGAAAAAAGTAAAGCAAGCTAGGTCGTATTCTAATGCCAACAAAAAATGTAATCTTTGTCTGTGGGAAAAATATTTCATAATTTGTAAGCCGGAAATGTCGACACTTAACCATAGAAACGAAATGACATCAACCTGTAGACATTCTAAGAAATTTCTGTTAAGTAGCGCGTTCACCTAAAATAGTCTTACTCGATCGTTTAGCGCTTTTGCCGTCCAATCACATCTTGACACGTTATGCTAGTAAGCATTGTTCCCCACTTTCAAATGTGTAAACCTTTACATGCAACCGTTCTTGTTGTCAGTTGCCTGATGATTGCTTCATTAGAAGCATGAAACTCCGAGTAGCAATTAAATGTTTTTGAACTAGTCCGAATCCAGAAATTCATCTTTATTCACAGCTCTGGTTTAACCATCGAGCACTTTTATAGGGGATGAAGTCTTCAGTTTTTCCACTGGCAGTTATATATATATATATATACAACTGTTAGTGAGTCTCTCAGGCCAACAAAGGTGTCACCACGTCAGGAGGATCTGCAAGATTCCTAGTCCAAACCTCACGACATGAACGACTGTAGTAAGTAAAAAGGAAGCGAGGACGGACAACTTCTGACGTAAAAAAGTTTAAAAATTAAAAATTTACGAAAACGTTTCGGTTAAAGACCTTCTTCAGTTATGACAACTTTTGAATAAAAATGAAACTTAAATAAGATTTTAGGCGCTAACAATTACACAATAACAAGTGACAGCTGTCAAAAAAATATAAGATTGCAAAAAAGAAGAACAAAAAGTGGTGCTAATTTGTAGACGACAAAAAGACTAAATTAACGAAGCAAAAAAATTAACAAAACCCCCAGAGGGGCCCTTAAACAATATAAATCATAATGAGCTTCCCGATTTTATAATATAAAACGACGTGATAAATTGATCATCAGCTAAAAGTGCTCAATGGGTTTGCCAGAGCTTTGAATAGATACGTAGACTTGAACTAGGTCAAAAACATTTATTTGCTACTCCAAGTTTCATGCTTCTCACGAAGCAATCATCAGGCAACTGCCAAAAAGAAGGAATACATGGTGTTTTACAGAGATTTTGAAAAAAAAAAACGGTAGCAATTCACTATAGGCTGGGGTGCATAGCAACGGTTAAACAGTTCAAACTGTTTCCAGTGAGCTGCTAAAAATAAGCCTTAAATAATTACGTTATTAAGAAGGAATTTCTTTGCATGTCTGCAACTTGTTACAAGCTCATTTCTGTTGTTAAGGGTCGCCAAATCTGGTCTACAAATTATATAGTATTTCTCCCACAGACATAAATTACACTTCTTCGTTACATTTGAATAGGATTTCGCATGCCTAACAATCCGCCATTTAATGTGATAGTCGACTTTCTTGTCTTTCAAACCCCATACATATTTACTAAGTTTAGTGGAATTTTTGTAGCGTTCATTTCTAAAGGAACATGTGTGGTTTTTATAACGTGATTTGAATGATGTGTCGATGTAAGTTTGCTTTGACTGAGATGTTGTGACCTCTGCTTGATAGATGATATTTCGCACGTTGCACTTTTCGTCTAGAGGGCAGGATCTTTTGTCACGGCAGTTGCAAGTGCTGATAGTTTGAGCGGGTGGATTTGATGACTTGTTAATGACGGCTTTATTTTGGTTGAAGATAGTTGTTTTTACATTGCTCATGCCAAAATCACACCCTTTGCACAGAATTTTCAACCGGAACACTCTCAAAATTAGTTATAGCCGCATGAGCAATGTAACACAGAAAAGCATATAACACATACATACATACATACAGACATACATAAATACATGCATGCATACATACATACATACATACATACATACATACATACATACGTATTTATTAATCCTTTGAGTGAGAGACACTATACAGGATGCTAAAAGGTCAAACAGGTAAAGGACTTGTTAGAGAAATTAATCACCTTTACACCAACTAAAACTTCCTTAGTTTTCACTCTGATGCTTCCATTTATTCAGAAGTTACAAACTTGTTTAGAGGAGAGGGGGAAAAAAACCTCTGGGAGCAGGGTAGAGAACCAACATTGAAATCAGCCCACGTTTCAAAGTCTGGGACTTGAAATGAAGCCACATTGGTGAGAGACAAGTGCTCTCTCCACTGTGCCAGCCCTTTTCCCTTAAAAATACACAACCTAGACAATACAAAACACTATATTGTTATGCTTAATTTTTGCCTTAGTAGTTGATAATTAAGACTATTTTTAACATTGCTAAAAGTCAACATCTTTGGTTTTCCTGTGTACCAGGATTTACAAGAGTAATGATTGACAGGAGAGAAGAACGAATTTGGAGGCAAGACAGCTGTGTAAATACTCGAGGGATGTTAAGCGCCTCAAGTGTGAAATCGGTTTTCGCAAGGCATGTGAGAAATGCTATTGAATACCTGGGATATGGAAGGTATGTTGAGACACAAATTTGTAACAGGGAGGAGGTTATCAAAGATTCTGTGGAAGTAAGCAAGGTGCAAGCATACAAATATTGGGTTTAAGAAACATGATAGAGATCAAACCTTGAACCATATATTTGCGCAATCCGATGTCAACCTTGACGTGGAAAAATGAAACCATCAAGAGAGGTAAATGTGTCGAAGAGAAAACCTTAAGATTCCATAAGTAGATTTCTCAAAATGAAAGGAAAGGAACTTTATTTAAGTGTCGAGTCGTTCTAGCGCTGAAGCACTAATTGGGGACACTGTAAATTGAAATTAACAATTAACACAAATCAAGTCAAATGTTGGTTTTTGAGGAGAGGGGAAACCGGAGTACCCGGAGAAAACCTCTCGTTGCAGAGTAGAGAACCAACAAACTCGACCCACATATGACGCCGAGTCTGGGAATCGAACCCGGACCACATTGGTGGGAGACGAGCGCTCTCACCACTGCGCCATCCCTGCACCCCTAATGGCTCAAAATTGAGGAGTAGAAAATCTGAAAAATAAATGCTGTTTGCCGGTACCAAGGTTAATGTAAGCTCCTTCTTACTTTAAGGTTTGTTGAAGTGAGGTCACAGGGTCCAGTAGTAACCCTAATAATAACCAACAGGATGAATGGGAGAAAGTATTCCATTGACTTGACACTTGCCATTAAAGACAAGTCGTGGCCAGAAGATGCTGACGAGTGGAGAGGAAGGCCACGCAGAGGTAACCGAAAAACATTAATTCTGTTTACTTGGAAAACTGTGATGAAAATTGATATTTTGGTTTTTTCTTAACAAATCATTTCCTTTTAAATTACACCTTCTTATTATTATGGCTTGTGTTTGTAGCCGATATAACGCACGCTCTGATTGGCTAATTGTGACTGAATTGTAGGGCATTATTCTCCCGTAATACCCACGGGCCGATTCAGACGGGCTTGCAAAAACAAAGCAAAAGGTAATTAAAAAGCCATATAATAAACTACTTACTAACCGAGCTAGCTCGAGCCGTACTGGGGAATATTGGCCCTCGGTCGTTTTTGTATGGACCAAGCGCAGTGAGGTCTGTACTGCCACGACCTCAGGCCAATATTCTCCAGTACGGCCCTCGTACTTGGTTAGTAAGAAGTTATTATCATACTGATATGAAACTGATGCATCAAAAGTAAAATGGGCTTTGTACATGTACTTTTAATTTTGTTGAACAGTTCCCAATAGTTGTATAAAACCCAGAACCACACTCAGGCTTACAAAAACAAAGCACCCCGGACACAATCTGCAGATTAGAATTTAATAAAGGTGCTGTCAATGTTGCATTAAAGGGTGGCCAAACCAGAACCTTGTACGGGAGATCTGGCATGATGGCTGTCACCTTGTTACAAAGCAACCAAAAGGAAGCAATGTTCCTGAACATGAAAAGGGTTTTCTTTGGCGGTACTCCTTCTCCGAAGCTGAAAAGAAGCTGTTTGTACGAGGAGGTCATGGTGAAGCACGTTCTTGCAGAAAACAGGTCTTACGGATCCTCAAAGCTCTGAAAGAGGAACTTGAGCTCCACCCGTCATATCACCTCAAACCATGTTGCTTTATGAGTGTAGGGAAAAGCCCCAATCCTAACAGCTGGAGCTTTGATCACTTAAGAGATCGTTTCATGAGCCTTCTGCAAAGGCTTCTAAATTCCTTAAGGCAGAAAAATTGTCCTCATTATTTCATGAGGGAGTTTAATTTGTTTGAAACATTCCCCAGGCAAAGGTGTACTGAGCAAATTACAAGGATTCAAGGGATTAAACAGGATCCAGAGAGAGTTTTAAACACTATCATTGTATAGAGCTTTAGGTAAAGTACAAAAAATGTGGATTTGTAAGTTTGAAGAATGACTATAATAACCAACAGTTTCATTTTTCACTGCTGTCACTCACTGTAGCAGAACAGGTCATTGATGGATCATTCATGGACAGTGAGTTGTTGATTCTGAGGCTTCAGTAAATTATAACTATATTAATTTAATTTGATATTGTATCTTTTAAAAGTAAGGCAAAGTGTTTATGGCTTTTAGGTTTACCAAGTAATGTATCTTAAAGTAGGTGACCACAAAATTTTATTAAAACTGAATGGTGAGAAAGCTGGTGTTGTGTTGAAATTTAATGGCAACCCTACCACTCTTCATGTAGTTGACAGTCAAACACCTTATCTGACAGTTGGTTTACCTTTTTCAATTAGCAAAACCTGTCTCTTGACAATAATAATTAACAATTATGGGACGAGGTTGAGCAAAATATCGTGATTTGTCAGTGGCGAGCAGATCAATAATTATTATTTGCCGAAGGCGAAGGCTGAGGCAAATAATTGATCTGCGAGACACTGGTTGATAAACAAGTTCAATGATTGTTTTATCATTCAATCACCGAGTTTGTTTCCAATTTTTTTGGGGAAGCAGTAAGCGTGCGCTGCTGGCAGAAATCAGTTGGTTTCCTTCTCAGTTAAATAATTTATTTTGTCGCCTTTAAATTGTATGTACAGTCAACTGTTAATTAACAAAATGTATGCCTTCAAATGGCTGAAGACTTCCAGGAAAAAGTTCACAGTCTTCAAGGATTTGAAATCCGAAAAAAAAGGGAAAATGTATTCATGATTTCAATTGCGCATGAGCAGAATATTATTTGCAGTAAAACGCTTATTTGTAGGCAGTTATTTGCACGTCACGTGGTGGGCTCTCGGCCAATGAAAAAGAGGACAAAATACATCGAATGATAATAATTATCGTTATTATTTTAATAATAGCTATAACTGGATGAGCTCTGCCTGGTTAACCTTTCAAGCCCCTTTCAATCTGCCGTAAAGTATATACAAAGGTGTCGATCCTCCGTCGCATTCGTATACGTGATCATATTTCTTGCGGGTGTCCCTCTTACACATATGTAATTCTGTTTGTAAACACAGACTTGCTGTGGCTGAAAAGCTGAACAAACTCAGTTGCTCCCTCGTGTGCAGTACATATATTGGGCAGAAAGGTGAACAGCGGAAGCCAACAAATTCTTCATTGTTGGAATCACCAAAGGTGCCGGGAGCGGGAAAACAGGGGCTAAGTCAAGGAATGCCTGGCGGGAGGCACGACAGTCTAACAGCGCTAGGCAGCACAAGTATTACTACGCAGGCGCCGTTAACAAAGATCCACCATGATAATTGTCCACTGGTGCTTTGTTTCTTGAAGGATCGTCCAAAACCAGTAGAGTGCAAGCAGTGTCTGTTCGAGTTTCCAGTAAGACCAATTATTGTGCCATTGGACATTATATTAGAGCATGAAGGAAGATGGATGTACCCAGATCCGAACAACAAAGGGAAACAGCTACCTTCTGCAAAGTACACCACTGAATACTACTGCGTGAAACGCAGTTGTATTATGGAAAGGTTTCCTTAATATTCCAGCAGTAGCACATCTTAAGGTTTTCAGAGAAGTGAGGAGCAAACTTACGCAGTCTCACTGTAGTGTTCATCAGCATGAGCTTGACTTTGATGCGTGACTAAATTCTGTTTTTCTAATCCATTCCAAAGTCGAAGTGCATAATAAGCCATGTTGGAGACCAGCAGGGTAGAAGTATAGGGTTTGTTGTCTCTCCTCCCGCAGAGGCTACAGGAGGTGAAACCTCTGAGCGAGGTCCACGCGGGCGCAAAAAAGTGAGGTAAGAGAGCAACCGGGAGAGCCTCGGTTCGCCCGCCCAATCGATCTCGTTTCTTGCGCTTGCACTCACCTTGTACAGCGGACTCATCCTGACGCCTTACCGATCACAGCCCATCAAAGCCGATCACCTTACCGATAACCGAACCTCTGTGGAGGAGAGAGGGGTTTGTTTGGGTCGAAAAATAAAGCTAACCATTGAAAGAGCACCCAAGCATTAGTCAGAAAATGAACTTTAGCGTGATTGCAAAAAGGGCGGTGCGGGCGTCTCGAATATTGCTTTGTATGGAAACCATACAAACTGAGCTCTCCAAAATCACATCTTGCTTTTCAAAATCGTATCAGATCTTTGTATTTTAAACAAAAACACTCACATTCTGGTGAACTTACCAACTTTTAGCTGCTCTTCTAAGTGTCATGCTCAGTTTTTCAAATTAATTGATATTAATTAGTTATAAACGTGGTTAATTTACCAATGCTGTTGTTCAACGGAAAAACGACTAAACGAATAAAGGGAACTGGGCGATCCTTCGCTCATCTCATTCTCCGCCTTGAAGCATCAACGCTAGTTTTATAAGGATCACGGCACACAAGTCACGCGACCCGCAGATTACGAAAGTGAAAAAATGGAGACTCGTAAGCATGTTTAGGAAATACGTAAGCTAGAATTTTTATTTAAAAAAAGAAATGTCAGAATTTAGCAGACGTTCCTGGATCCACGTGTACAACTACAAGTGTAGGACATCGGCCAGAACAGTGTCCTTGTTTAATTCATTTTTATGCATTTTGCAACCAATTTACTCATTTCTCGATTCTGAAGTGTTTATTAATTATTTATTGAATTTGAGTGCTATTACAAGAATGAAATTGGTAGAGATGATTTACACGAAATAGGTATAGTAATAACATCGAAAAAGCCATCTCAACTTACAATAGTAGGGTTCAATTACAGAGAGCAGAAAAAGGGAGCTAAAACACGAGTAAGCTAAGAGCTAGGAATGCGAGGACAGTGAAAGCGTAGTGAGAGGCAAAAACTAGGTGTGGTTATATAAATGCTCGTGCTTTTTCCGAATATTGTTTACTTCATTTCCAGTAACCCGCATGACTAGGGTTAAGGGAGTGTTTTGTTGCTGTTACGAGTGATTTAATTTTTAAATATGGCCAAGTGAAAAAATCATTTTAGCCATTGCACAACTCTGGATGATCTACGTTTTTGAGTGTAAAGTTTAATTGTAAATTCGGGTTTCAAATGTGCAATAGTTATGATATAGTTATAGATATGGCCAAGTGAAAAAATCATTTTAGCCATTGCACAACTCTGGATGATCTACGTTTTTGAGTGTAAAGTTTAATTGTAAATTCGGGTTTCAAATGTGCAATAGTTATGGCATAAATGTGGGTGTAACCATGTATATCTTGTACAAGAAAAGGTTACGTTTTTGCAAGCGTTGACCGTGTAGCACTTATATTTCAACAGACTTAACTGTTAGAGGGTAACGTGCTGACCACCCTGGTCAGAGTTTTTCTCTGCTCTTGTGTGTCTGTACTTCTCGCTCAGAAGTTCACTTCTGACACCATGCAACGTTCTTAGCTCCAAACCGTGAAGGGAAACTGATGAACCACTTCAATCAAGCTCTTACGAGGTTTATTTCAACAACCCGCTCTCCAGTGCGTGGTTTTGCTAGTCACGTGACCTAAGTACAATAGCACAGGGAGACCACTACAGGCCCATTTCCATTAGTAGGGCTAACGCTCACATGGTTCATATTGGTAGAAAACTAGCACTTCACGTTACCCTCTAACAGTTAAGTCATGTATATCTTGCCCCTGTGGCAACCCCGCAAAAATGTTTCGTGATGTTGGGTACAAATAAAATTATTCAAGTTCTTAATCAAATGCTTTGATTTTTGCGACAAACAGAGCATCAGTTTACAACTGAGTGTTGGAAAACCAAAACCAAACGATACATTATTGCCCGTCAACAACAATACAGACAATCCAGTGAACCAGGAGGGAGGGGGCGTCTCCAAAGACCTTTTTGCATATGCGGCGGCCATTTTGATTTCTATTGTTTCAAATAACTATTATGGGATGCCCAGGAGGCAAATACATAAAACATTGCCCCCCGAGCACCCCATAATGGCTTTCGAAACAATAAAAATCAAAATGGCCGCCGTGTCTACAAAAAGGTCTGAGGAAATGCCAGTGTGACGTCACGTCTTGATTCAAAGACTTAAATGGCGCCCAATATAGAATTGATTTTTGAAGGATATTCTAATCGGTTTACTTAGACTTGTCAATACTGGTCTTAGGTCTTAGTTTTCGAGGTTTTGAGGGTGTCTTAGGTCTTAGGTCTTAGATCTCAGATCTTAGGTCTTAGTTTTAGACGAAAAACTGAAATTTGATTTATCATTTGCGGACATTTGTCGCAAAGTGGGGAGCCAAATAAACCCTCTAAGCAGGTTAAGGAACATTCTATCTTGCAAAACGAAGGAAGCCTTGTATCGAGTATTTATTTCACTTTACTTTTCTTACTGTAGTCAGGTCTGGTATCACTGTGGAAGAAGGAAGATAGAAAAACTTGAAAGAACAAATGCGAGGGCCTTGAGATTTGTGTACAATGGTAGGATCTCGTCGTACGAAGCGCTCTTAGGACGCATCGGATCATCACTGTCAACCTTAGAAAATCGTCGCACTCAAGACATGCTACTGACTATGAATAATATTATTCAAGGCAAGGCCCCATATAGTCTCTCTATACCTAAAGTGAACACTACTAGACACGGTCTTAGTCTTGGCGCTATGCTGCAGCAAAGCACTTGAACACACTACCTCGAGATATTCGTTCCATGGCAGGTTCATAAGGATTTTTGAAGAAGATTCGACAAACTGATTTTCATGTTTGATACCCGTTGACTTAATTTTAAATTTATTTCAATTTTAAACTTTAAAGTGCTACTGTGACGAAATTTGAATCTTCCCTATCGAAGCCATTTTGGCACATAAACACGTAGTCTGTACGAGAAGAAAAATGCTGTTTACCATTTTCAAATATCTATTTTTGTTCTGGAGATATTCAAGTTTTTTTAATATGCAAATTAGCCAAGTGATGACGTCATAAACCCTACCAAATTTTGATCAAGTATGATGGAGAAAGATATCTCAGCCAATTTGTATCAGAAATACTTGGTTCTTTGCACTAAGATTCTAGTAAATGTGTGCCACAATATGAGCATACCATTTTTGTTACCATGGCAACATACTGGGTTTCAGACCTCCCTGATATTAAAAGCTTTGCAGACCACCTTTGGCGTTCTGTTTTGATATTTGCAAATGGTGCCTCATCTGCATGATCCTGCCAGCATATAAAGATGTTAGGTCGAGTTTGTGGCCTTGGTAAATGTATTTCTAGCCTGAGATCACCAAAATATTGAAATCAGGTTGGAGGGAACTGGAAAAGAGTGAGTTGCCATGGGAACCAATTTCTTTACAGTCGTAGGTGTGTTGCCTTCAGAACTATCAGCTCACCAGGTTTCAATGATCTCTGTTGCAAATTGACCGAGATAGCTCTATTTAT
Organism: Montipora foliosa; assembly: GCF_036669935.1. NCBI lineage: Eukaryota > Metazoa > Cnidaria > Anthozoa > Scleractinia > Acroporidae > Montipora > Montipora foliosa. Next base: position 38,536,806 of record NC_090877.1, on the reverse strand, counting down.
ATTCTTGATGTTCTACTGGGTTGGGTGAATGACGTCATTAGCCTTCTCATTTGCATATTTAACACATTTTTCAAACTTAAATATCTCTGGAACCAATGCAGATATTTCCAAACGGTAAACAGCGTTTTTAATGTTTCATGGTACTCTATGTGATAAACCAAAAAACTCAAGGGATAAAAATTTGATCACAGTAGCACTTTAAGTTTGACGTAAATGAGCTTTTATAATAAATACTTTTGTTCTTGGGCCATCGTAGTTTGATCAAAAATAAGACACAAACAGCAGTGATAAACATATTGAACTTTTTCATTTTGATAATGACTTGACGTTTCGTATGTGCTCTACATACATTTTCAAAAGTAACCGTTGAAATTTAAAACAGCTATTTATATATAACAAATCGGATGAGGGGACTGGAACCTAGATTAAGCAAATACTTAACAGTAAAATATATAATAATAATAATTATAATAATAATAAAAACAGAAAAGATTAATAAAGCATCAGCTTTTCACTTCCGACGTTGACGTTGAAAGCTGGCTCAAGTTCTTGAATAAGGAAGGTCTCTTTTATTTTACAATGATAGTCAGTTTTGCCCTTCGCTAAAATATCAAAATGATCCCACTTGATGTTATGTCCAGTGGCCTTGACGTGGTCAGCAATGGCTGAAGTATTGTCATTTTTAGCTAGGGCCTTAAAATGTTCGGTTTTTCTATCGTGAAGCCGCCGTTTAGTTTTACCGATGTAAAAATCATTACAATCCCAACAATTTGCTCTGTAAATAACTCTGGATTGTTGTGAACGATTAATACGGTCCTTGTAAGGAAAGAAAGATTTTATACATCGAGTGCTCTGAAAAACAATCTTAAGGTTAACACAAGAGTAGAATTTGTACACACAAGATTTCAGGCGTTTAGCGACTTGGTTGCTTTGCAAACCTAAGTAGGGAAGTAGGATAACAATATCTTTCTTAGGAACTGTAGACACTGGATCGCTATGCTGATGTTGTCTGTTTTTGTTCAAAACATCGTTGATATGATAGTTGATTATGCCTTGTGGGTAGCTGTTCTGAAGAAGGAGTTTTCGAAGATCAATGAGGGCAGATTGTAGCAAGGAACCAGATGAACAAAGACGGTAGTAGCGATAAGTGAGGGAGCGGATGAGGTTTATTTTGTATTTTCGTGGAGTGAAGGAATCCCATTTCGTGTAGAGACCTGTGAAAGTTTTCTTTCGGTAGATGGATGTCGTGAAAGCGTTGTTTTGATTACGTGTGACAAGAATGTCCAAAAACGGAATTGCATTGTTATGTTCAAATTCAATGGTGAATTTAATATTGCGATGACAGCCGTTCAAATAGTGCAAAAAGTCATTTGCACTGTCTTTGTTGTGGAACATGGTGAATGTGTCATCAACGTAACGATTCCAAAATAAAGGACTAACTTTGGCGTTCAGCAACCACTTTTCTTCAAAAGCCAAACGTTGGCCAAATGTTGGCTAAGACAGGGCCCAATGGTAAACCCATGGCAACACCATCGATTTGGTCGTAGTATTTACCATCAAAAAGAAAGTGGCTGTTCTTGGTGGCAAGTTCCAATAGCTTGCGTAAAACATCCCTGGGTAAAGCCGGAGGATCAGCAAGAGAATACAATTTGTCGAGACAAATGTTTAGTGTTTCCTCGAGTGGCACATTTGTAAATAGGGAGGAGACATCCAAAGAACACATTATTCCATTCTTATGCTTGTACTTTTTAGCCCAATCCGCGAAGCTGAAAGAGTCTTTGACAGTGTAATGGTTGGTCGAGATAGGCTGAAGTATAGAAGCAAGGTAAGAAGCAAGATTGTAGTTATAGGTGTTAACCGATGAAACAATAGGGCGGAAAGGACAACCAGTGGATCTTCTCCTGGCGTTTTATATGGCCTTCATAAGACTGGTTGTCCTTTCCGCCCTATTGTTTCATCGGTTAACACCTATAACTACAATCTTGCTTCTTACCTTGTTTCTATACTTCAGCCTATCTCGACCAACCATTACACTGTCAAAGACTCTTTCAGCTTCGCGGATTGGGCTAAAAAGTACAAGCATAAGAATGGAATAATGTGTTCTTTGGATGTCTCCTCCCTATTTACAAATGTGCCACTCGAGGAAACACTAAACATTTGTCTAGACAAATTGTATTCTCTTGCTGATCCTCCGGCTTTACCCAGGGATGTTTTACGCAAGCTATTGGAATTTGCCACCAAGAAGAGCCACTTTCTTTTTGATGGTAAATACTACGACCAAATCGATGGTGTTGCCATGGGTTTACCATTGGGCCCTGTCTTAGCCAACATTTTTATGTGTGCTTTTGAAGAAAAGTGGTTGCTGAACGCCAAAGTTAGTCCTTTATTTTGGAATCGTTACGTTGATGACACATTCACCATGTTCCACAACAAAGACAGTGCAAATGACTTTTTGCACTATTTGAACGGCTGTCATCGCAATATTAAATTCACCATTGAATTTGAACATAACAATGCAATTCCGTTTTTGGACATTCTTGTCACACGTAATCAAAACAACGCTTTCACGACATCCATCTACCGAAAGAAAACTTTCACAGGTCTCTACACGAAATGGGATTCCTTCACTCCACGAAAATACAAAATAAACCTCATCCGCTCCCTCACTTATCGCTACTACCGTCTTTGTTCATCTGGTTCCTTGCTACAATCTGCCCTCATTGATCTTCGAAAACTCCTTCTTCAGAACGGCTACCCACAAGGCATAATCAACTATCATATCAACGATGTTTTGAACAAAAACAGACAACATCAGCATAGCGATCCAGTGTCTACAGTTCCTAAGAAAGATATTGTTATCCTACTTCCCTACTTAGGTTTGCAAAGCAACCAAGTCGCTAAACGCCTGAAATCTTGTGTGTACAAATTCTACTCTTGTGTTAACCTTAAGATTGTTTTTCAGAGCACTCGATGTATAAAATCTTTCTTTCCTTACAAGGACCGTATTAATCGTTCACAACAATCCAGAGTTATTTACAGAGCAAATTGTTGGGATTGTAATGATTTTTACATCGGTAAAACTAAACGGCGGCTTCACGATAGAAAAACCGAACATTTTAAGGCCCTAGCTAAAAATGACAATACTTCAGCCATTGCTGACCACGTCAAGGCCACTGGACATAACATCAAGTGGGATCATTTTGATATTTTAGCGAAGGGCAAAACTGACTATCATTGTAAAATAAAAGAGACCTTCCTTATTCAAGAACTTGAGCCACCTTTCAACGTCAACTTCGGAAGTGAAAAGCTGATGCTTTATTAATCTTTTCTGTTTTTATTATTATTATAATTATTATTATTATATATTTTACTGTTAAGTATTTGCTTAATCTAGGTTCTAGTCCCCTCATCCGATTTGTTATATATAAATAGCTGTTTTAAATTTCAACGGTTACTTTTGAAAATGTATGTAGAGCACATACGAAACGTCAAGTCATTATCAAAATGAAAAAGTTCAATATATGTTTATCACTGCTGTTTGTGTCTTATTTTTGATCAAGCTTTTATAATACTATATATTACTTAATTTTAAGTGGAACACCTGGAAAGTAGCGAATAGCTAAGTGTGTTTTTTTGTCCATTTTAATTAAAGTATGTGTGTGTGTGTGTGTGAGACACCCCTGCAGTTTTATCTTATTCGGTGCATAGATATTTCCTAAAATATACTCCGTTCCCCGAATGAATCAGTGAATCTCTGACTAATCAGGGCATTGGACAATTTTTTTTTCGACTGGTCAAAATGTTAATAATAATGATGATAAATGAAAAATACCAAGACTTACGTTTTCAGCCACAGCGATTACCACAAACAAGACTTCTGGTAAAAATACTTTTATTTTGTCATGATATATGATTCTAATAGCAGTACCTTACGATATCTGGGATTTTATCGAAATTATGTGAAAGATGTAGAGAGTCTGTATGGGCCCCCTATGCCTTCATCAGAGCTACTACGATCGCTATTGCTCGCGCTGCAAGCTGTCGTCATTTAACTTTAAATTATCGGTATGAAAGCGCGAGAAAACGGTTTCGTCTCGTTTACAGTGTCACTGTCCAAAGTGGAATTCAACGACTCCAAGTAAAGTTTCTTGTGATAGTTCATCGCATCGCGTTCGACGATATGTATGGAAAGCCACATGTTTCTCATGTCATAATAATAATAATAATAATAATAATAATAATAATAATAATAATAATAATAATAATAATAATAATAATAATAATAATAACGATAGCGATAACGATAATGATAACGATAACGATAATGATAATGATAATGATGACGATACAGGAATGGCGCAGTGGTGAGAGCACTCACCTCCCATCAATGTGACCCGGGTTCGATTCCGAGAGTCGGCGTGATATTTGGGTTGAGTTTGTTGGTTCTCTACTCTGCACCGAGAGGTTTTTCCTCCGGATACTCCGGTTTTCCTCTCTCCTCAAGTACCAACATTTGACTTATTTGCGTTAATTGTTGATTTCAGTTTACAGTGTCCCCAATTAATGCTCCTGCGTGAGGTTTTGTCATTATGTGGTGATGATGGTTACATGTTGTGTTTCCATCATGATGTGTTGAGGTCCTCTTTTGACGTGCTGTGTTTATAGGCCATTCCGGAATTGAGCAGAGAACTGGGGCGAGTTTCAAATTTAAACCAATCCTTTCATTGACACAATCACATGAAAGATAACATTGAGGTTGACCATCTGTCCAAGTTTGATGCTTTTAGGTCTAACGGAGACCAAGTTACGGACTTAAAAACGTAGTTAAAAATCGATACAAACCTCTCTAACCTGCGTCCCCCAAAACTATATAGGCTCTTAAAAACTTTTTATCAGATTTGGGACAACTGGAAACTACTATTTCGAAACAGGTGAGGTGAAAACCAATTTGTTTGCTTATTTTTATGAATGTTACAGAAATTGCAAAAAATCTTTTAAAAAGAGTTTATATGGTTTTGAGGACGCTCAAAGTTAGAGAGGTTTGTATGGATTTTTAACTATGTTTTAAAGTCCGTAACTTGGTCTTTGTTCGACCTAGAAGCATCAAACTTGGACAGATAGCCAATTTCAATGTTATCACTCACCGCGCACCGGTGGCTCAGTTGGTTGAGCGTCGGGCTGTCATGCGGGAGGTCGCGGGTTCGAACCCCGGCCGGATCAACACTCAGGATCTTAAAATGACTGAGGAGAAAGCACTGCCTTTGTAATTTCATCTGCAAATGGTTAGACTTTCAAGTCTTCTCGGATAAGGACTATAATCCGTAAGTTCCCTGTGGGACGTTAAATAACCCAAGCACTATTCGAGAAGAGTAGGGGATAAAGTCCCCGGTGTTGTGTGGCTGTCCTGTTCTCTCCAGCAGAAGTGGCCGGCTTGGAGGTGATGTCTCTGAAAAGGCTTGTGGTATATGAGGCCACATAAGCAGAAACAACCACAAGTCAAAACCATGTAACATGGAACATGTAGATGTACATGTAAATGTAGATGTGATGTCAATTTATCAATTCATTCAAATTTGAAACTCTCCCCAGTTCCCTTTCCAATTCCGGAATGGCCTGTAACACATAAATTAAGGGAGAAACTCGACGTCATAAAATGTAAACACAGCTCGTCAAAAGAAGACCTCCACACATCACGATGGAAACACAACTTGTAAGAATCAAACCTCGTCACATAATAAAATCACACCACACGACAAAACTCCCAAGACCAAAAGAATGAAAATTACTTAAGAAAGTTGTGACTTTCTATAGATGTGGGCATCTCTGTGATTGATGTTGTGATCCGTGGATTGTTGCTCGCGCGGCCTGGATCATGTTCAGCTCCGCGCGAGTTTGCGAGCGCTTACTCTCCCCGACGAAGGTGAACTAACAGTCACTGCAATTCACTTTGTACACTATCGCTTGGACTCGGTCGACAGGGTTAGCGTTTCTCTCATATCCTCTTCATATATATAGTTCTGTATAGCTGTGTATAGACGGTCTGTATAGCAACTAGTGTATATCTATGGATTTATGTAGTTGTGTATAATGTTATAAAACGATATATACATATAATTACTTTATTATACTATGTACAATTTTTTAACAAGGGATATGAGCGGCAAAGAGGAAGACTGCTTGTAGTTGTACACTTTTCAGCTGACTTTTCGTTTATTTCCAACGCGTTTCGTCTCAAACTGAGACTTCTTCAGGATGATATGCTGCCCTATGCTAGTTGTATTCATTCCCTGAAGAAGTCTCAGTTTGAGACGAAACGCGTCGGAAGTGAATGATATAAGTATACAACTACAAGCAGTCTTCCTTTGGGCCGCTCACTAGCCCTTTGATTTGATTTGATTTGTGTTAACTTTCAATTTACAGTGTCCCCGATTAGTGCTGTACGGCGCTAGAAGATTAGACACTTAAATAAAGTTCCTTTCCTTTCCTTTTCCTTTTCCTTCAAGTTGATTAAAACAATAGGTCCGCAGTGCGTACTTGTGTGGGATTTCAGTCAAATAAACGTTGATGATTAGCATTACAGTAAATGTAATACATTTTGTCATGTTATAGTGATAAATGTCGATTAAAGATTCCATAGAATCCCCAAGCTGCAGACGAGAAAGCGGTTAGGGGAGAAACTTGTTTGGACTTCTAGTTTTGAGGAAATTAGGGTGCTTACTATTTGTCAGAATAAACCGGTTGGGATGAATGGTGAATAATGGCAACAGTTTTTCCTAAATCAGCAAACCAGCCCAACGACATGGCGCTTACCATTTACAATTGTTTTCGGCTGATGAGAGACTGGAAACTGGAAAATGCCATTTACTGTAGTTTGTGTATTTCCAAGTCAGCAGACAAAGCTGGACGTGGCCCCAAGTTATCACAGGGGAAGGAGGGGGCGGTGATTGACAGAGTTAAGAGTCAATGAAGTAAACATTGTGCAGGTTAGGGCCTTAGTACCACTAGTGTGATTTCAAAGATGAACACACTTTACAAATGACTTCATGTTATTAGTGTTGAGCAGAACAGGGAAAGAAAGGGGATCTTCGTGGCCTCTGGCCAAAGGATCGAGGTCGACTGCTTGCCTTAGTTGGGCTTGGTTGGTTTAGTACGCTGGTTTGATTCGCTGCACACCTCGAATACTGATAATGGAGTAATAATTGATCTATTTGCACGCAAAGGTAAACGGGTTTTGCTAGCACAAAGCCTGACAGGAATAAAGGACTTCACTAGAGAAATTTAATTATCTTTGCACCAACCAAGCTTTCTTAGTTTTAGTCTGCGATGAGATGTCTGCAAGAAGCAGACACCTCATGGGCGTAGCCAGGGGGGGTCGTGGGGTGCCCGTGACCCCCCCCCCCCCCCCTTTCGTGACAACAAGATAATACAAACTGTATCTGTGAGACTGGAACAAAGTAATTTATGTCACCTGCTTACTTCATGTACTATCGATCTGAGACGTCTGTGGACAAGGGCTTTTTTTCAGCCCACTTCACGGACCATTGATTTCAGTTTGCGGTTAAAAAATTCTGATCACGAGATAATGTTTTTTTTGGCTCTGCAGTTTCAAAAATACCGATCTTGTGACGCTATTTTCTGTTGCTCTCCCCAAAGAGAAAAGCATGAAACAATGTTGACGGCGAGTAAAACTGGCCGAAACTATTATGGGTAACCCAGGAAAAGCCTTGTCTGAGGAAAAAAGAAGCAGATGGAAACTTTTCTTCAGGTTTTTTTCTTTTCTTGGCCGTGGAAAGTACGAAGAAATAAATGTTATCATGTGATCAGATTCTTTTAACTGCAGACTGAAATCTGAAATGCAGCTATTTTGTAGGCTTGTTTCCCCTTCCTCGCAATCACTGCTCATCCGAAAAATTGTCAACTTCACCAAAAACACCGTGGATGACCGGTAAATATACCCTGGGTGTGAGAGAATGTGACCCCCCCTTTGAAAAATCCTAGCTACGCCCCTGCTCCTTGGATGCTTTCATTTATTCAGAAGTTGCAAACTTGTTTGTTAAAAAGAAATGTTTGCAATGGGGGATAATAGCTGAAGGGTACAATAGCTGCAACAACCCAAACCTTTACAAAATGCTAACCTTAGGCCTAAACACTATGGCCTTTTAATAGATCGTTTTCACTGTCACGCAACAAAAAAATAAATCGAAAACCATCCGGTGGAAAAAGTCAAGAATTCGTGATGTTTTAGAAGATAAATGAAGAAGGCACTTCTCCATGTTTTAGGCCTGTGCGTTTCCCCAAACTTCAGATATTTGTCGAAATGTTTCGCAGAAATTTACAGAGCCCAGTATGAAAACGCCATGTTGGTGCACATCTGTGGTGCACCAATATACTAATGTTTAGGTTAGCATTTTTGGTAAAGGTTTCGGGTTGTGTGGTAAAGTGAAGGAAAGCGTGACACTTAGTTAACGTGACCTGTCGAACTATAAGTACAGTACCGCTCAGATATACGTTAACCAAAAAACGTGCATAATAAGCATATAAATATACGCGTATGTGCGTATAAGTATACGCGTATGTGCGTATAAGTATACGCATATGTGCGTATAAAAATGCGTATATAAGTACATACGCATATACGCGTCTGTTCATTAGTATGTATGAGCTGGCTTATTGTCTTTCTATTGTTAGCGGGTTATTGTTCTAAAGAATAGCTTGACAGCACTAAGCTTGTAAAGATTCGCTTTGCAGATGAAACCTTGAAATAATTATTTGGTTAAAAAAAGAACGATCTGTGTCAAGTATAACCGGAGATATAATTATTTCGACAAGGTCTTTGGAACGCTTTAAGCCCTGGCCAAACTATCGAACAAAGTTGGATTGAAGGCTCCAACTTTGCTCGATCCAACATTGTTCGACAGTTTGGCCGCCCATGTTGGAAGATGTTCGTCCAACATTTTTTGCTCGATCAAATGTTGGATAGAGTTTGCTTTTGATCAAACATTACAACCAACAATTCTGTTTGACACAGCAATGTTGTAGTGTTTTGCCGCTCTTCCAACAAAGTTGAGTCCGAGTCACGTTCGTATTGGTAGCCAATCACGAATCGCTATCTTATTTTCAAGCCAAGACTTCTTGCATCATTTGCAACAGAGATGGCGGACAAGGAGCAAATGGTTGTTGATGAACAGCCAGAAACCTTGATCAGCAAATAGGAAGCAAGGCCATGTCTGTGGGACACTTTTAGCCTACCTAATCATTATCGCTGTTTGGAGATGTCTGGTTCAATTGCGTTTAAAATTCCTGCAAATTGATCCGAGCTCATAATCATCATCCCCTAGGCGCGAATGTATCTTGCAAAGAATTCCTTGTTTGAATACGTCCTTTCCGTCCTAAAACAACTTCCGTAGCATAACGCTTCGCCACATTTTCAAATTTTGCGCCAACTTAAACTTGAATTCGTCAAGCAATGTTGGATAGTGTTTTGCCACTACGTCAACATTTACATCCAACAATGTTGCATGTGGGATCCAACTTTGTTCGATAGTTTGGCCAGGGCTTTAGACAATAAACATCTCGCAATTAAGCGACTTGCCGACGCAACTGACGAAACACAGAACTTTTCCTAGCTTGAGGTAAAAAATAACTAAGCGTGAGTAGCGCGCCATAGAAACTTTGATAAACAATTATTTGGTTAAATAAAAAGCATTTTACTCTTTGAATGAACGATCTGCGTCAAATATAACCAGAGATATAATTTTTTCAACAAGGTCTTCGGAACACTGTAGACAAACACCTCGCAAGCGACTTGCCGACGCGGCTGCCGAAACACAGAACTTTTCATTGAAGTAAAAAATACCTAAGCGTGAGCAGTGCGCAATAGAAACTTTGATAAACAATTATTTGGTTAAATAAAAAGCATTTTACTGTTTGAATGAACAATCTCTGTCAAATATAACCGGAGATATAATTTTTTCGACAAGGTCTTCTGAACACTTTATACAAACATCTGGCAAGCGACTTGCCGACGCGACTGCCGAAACACAGAACTTTTCCTTGAAGCGGTGCACCATTGAAACTTTGATAAACAATTTTTTCGTCAAGCAGCATTTTACCGTTTGAATATTAAATGATCTGGGTCAGATATAACCGGAGATATAATTTTTTCGACGAGATAGATCTTAAGCTAAGAACGCTAAATTCAGACAATAAACATTTCGATGCGACGTGCGTGTTTGTAACATGATCTCCATTAGCTTTATTAGACTCTCAATGAAACACAAAGAAAATTTTTCGTCGTGAATAACAAAGCCACATCAGACGTGCATGTTTATGCGTATATAAGCTTATAAATATACGCGTATGTGCGTATAACTGTACGCGTATGTGCGTATAACCATACGCGTATGTGCGTGTAACTATACGCATATGTGGGTATAATCATATGCGTATATGCATATAAAACGCGTCTGCGCAGTTAACGTATATCTGAGCGGTACTGTAGATTAGTTACTCACCTGATATGAATCGGAAGTTCCTTTTGTACATGTATGCATGTTGCTTAATCAAATGTGCAATTACGGATTTACGTACCGGTATGTATCAATATGAAAGTAAGGTGTTATGGTCACGTACGAATTAGGATGTTTACTGAGGACGGAAACATCGTATACTCCCTCATATATTTAATCAGGTTTAGCTAGCTACCATTATGTATATAAAGCAGAATTATGTAATCAAGTCTTGAGTGTGTTCTAGTCTATTGGACTGTGTGTGAGCCGGTAACCCCCGAAAACCAACCAAGTCTAACTACAGCAAGCAGCGTTGACGCTTATCCTAATTTGCCATGTCATTACCAACGCTTAACAACACCTATTGTACCCCCACCCCCTACCCCCCACTCCTGGAATAATCATGCCAGATGGAAGGAATAGTGTGTCGAGTACGAAAGATCAAAGAGAAAACATCACTAAAACAAGAGAAATACAATGACTTGCGTAGAGGAAGTAAGAACTTCATATATAAGAACTATATAATAACTCAGATTAACATTGCAATAATTGGCTTGACTTCCTGGGAGGATATCAAGTAAATCTAGAGAAAGACCTTACTGAACTAAGAACAAAAAAAAAACGACTTATAATTACAGTATTTATCTAATCAAAAAATGTCAAAAATGGATCGTGTCACAGAACAATGAGTTGTTAAAAAATTCTGCGCGGATATAAGAATTAAGAACACCTAGCTACTCCAGTATGTCCAATATGAATGTATTACAGCAAAGCCTAGCTGGTAATACCTGCTTTGCTGTAAATAACTCTACAAAGGAATAAATCAAGATTCCATAAAAAGAATGAGCTTTATGTAATATGAAAGTGTCAAGACTGTGTATTTTGCACTGGGGCACGAATTGTGGACACTGTACAGAAATCGAATCAACTCATATCAAATCATAGGTCCAGGTTTTTGAGGAGAAGGGAAAACCAGACTACGCAGGGAAGAAACTTCTCGGAGCAGAGTAGAGAACCAACAAACTCAACCCGCATGTGACGCCCAAGTCTGGGATTCAATCATCAACCCGAGCCACATTGGGGGAAGACGTTTGCTCTCACCACTGCGCCACCCCTGCTCCCTAAAAATACAAAACACTACTGTCATGGGTAATTTTTGCCTAGCATAAAATTTACAACTATATATCCTCAATTAATGTTAAAAGTCAACACCTTTGGTTTTCCAGGATTTACAAGAGTAATGATTGACATGGGAGAAGAACAAATTTGGAGGCAAGACAACTGTGTAGATGCTCGAGGGATATTGAGTGCCTCACGTGTGAAATCGGTTTTCGCAAGGCATGTGAGAGATGCTATTGCATACCTGGGATATGGAGGGTAAGCTTCTCAGAAAGTAAGCTAGGTGTAAGCACACAAATGTGGGGTATAAGTCAAGCATGACAGAGATCAAACCTTGAACCAACATTGTCAGCCTATACATGAAACGAGCGGTACCGAACGGTTAGTGCGAAGTCTTGTACGTACGAGCACAAACAAGAAGAAAACAAGAAGTGGTTTCACTTTGACCATTTGCTAATCTTAAAAGCAAAGGAAAATAAAAGCGACAAAGGCACAGAAGTAAACCAAAGGCTCAAATAGTAATTTAATTGCCATAAACGTGCTTGTTGTTGTAAAGTAGGCAGGTAGATTCCCTCGACATAAAATAGAAGCAGCAAATTAAAATAGACCAAAACTTCCCTTTCATACGTACAGTAGCGAGCAAAGCGACATCAAAATGGCGAACTGATCCGCTAAGAACGAGACACGCGATTTACCCTTCTCTCGCCGTCGACGATTTCAGAGATCGACCATATATCATCTTTAGGGGCCGGAGTAAATAAGCGACATTTCCCATTTTATTCTCAAAAGACCAGCAGACTTACCTACCCCTAGATGAAATATTCCGAGATACTTACCCACCACTATGCGTGGTCTAACAAAGAATTTGAAGAACTTTCAACCTATTTTGCGTCAAGTAAAGCATCATATTGTGTCCGACCCTTTGGAATAATGACATCTGACACCGGAATTTTAATCAGGAAATATTATGTTGCTTACTTGAAGTATCATGCCCCATTCTAAACCCAATAGTTCTCCGTCCTTTGGACTTCGTACTAAAAACCAAATCATCAAAAGAGGTAAAAGGGAAAAACCAAGATTCCATAGGTTGGTGCAACGTAATAAGAAGAAAATTTTCCCCGGGGTATGACTATGCAGAAAAGTATCGATTTTAGTTTGGTTTATTGTAATGTTCATCACGAAATGAAAATAGGGGGTAACCATGCATTTTTTGGAGATAATTATACATTTGTTTTTTGCTCAAACAAAGAAATGCAAGTTTTTCACAGTTTTTATCAGCTCAAACGTTACCCTGGCTGCCAGAGGTTTTTCTGTCTCAGAGCGATGGAATACTGGTGAGGAAAAACCTCTGGTACAGGCCCTTGAGTTCTTTGAGAAGGCCGGTCCAATGGGATGTCGTTTCATATTCCCAGAGTCAGATTTTGACCCAGCAATTCGATCATTTGGTTCCAGGAACTTGTCAGTTCTAAGGAGTACTCTGATTGGTTTAGGAACAGAAAGTAGTTCAGACAGGTTTTCAATTGCTGTCAACCTGATTTCTCCTGCCCACTGTGGCCATAATCGAAACGCTGCAAAGTTCCAGATATCGAGGTTTTGAAGGCACAAAAAGTTCAGTGGGTTTTAAAATGTTTTTGACTTTTGTATATGTCCGCCAAAATTCAACTTCGGAATTGACATCCAAAATTCAAATTTGAGTTTTTATTTTCGTATTTGACATCGAA
>NC_090877.1:38483458-38515958 GCF_036669935.1 Montipora foliosa | reverse complement strand
GACGTCACCACATGGTCCAGCCGTAACCCTAATAATAACCAACAGGATGAATGGGAGAGTGTATTCCATTGACTTGACACTAGTAGTTGCCATTAAAGACAAGTCGTGGCCAGAAGATGCTGACGAGTGGAAAGAAAGGTCACGTAGAGGTAACCAAAAATACAATGATTTTGTTGTATACAAGCAAAAGATTTATGAAACTTGATAACTTGACATCTTTTCTTTTTTTGAATTGAGGAGATGTTATCCTTGTGTTTCTGAATAAATCATTTCCTTTTAGATTACTGGTACACCCTTTCATCTCAATGATACACCCAACTTACTGTATTAAATTTTAAAGCAAAAGGGCTCTGTACTTGTTAATTTTGTTGAACAATTAAAACCCAGTATTAATTTCCCAGCAACATACTCACAGTTACAAAAACAAAACACCCTGCGCAAGTTCTGCAAGGTAGAATTGAATTTAATGTGAATTGAAAGGTTGGCCAAACCAGAACCTTGTACAGGAGATCTGGCATGATGGCTGTCATCTTGTTGCAAAGCAACCAAAAGGAAGCAATGTTCCTGAACGTGAAAAGGGTTTTCTTTGGACATACTCCTTCTCAAAAGCTGAAAAGAAGCTGTTTCTGAAAGGAGGCCATGGCGAAGAAAGCTCTTGCAGAAAACAGGTATTACGGATCCTCAAAGCTCTGAGAGAGGAACTTGAGCTGCATCCGTTGAAGTCATATCACCTCAAAACCATGTTGCTTTATGAGTGTGAGGCAAAGCCCTCTCCTAGCAACTGGACCTTTGATTGCTTAGGAGATCGTTTCATGGGCCTTCTGCAAAGGCTTGAAGATTGCTTAAGGCAGAAAAATTGTCCTCATCATTTCATGAGGGAGTTTAATTTGTTTGAAACATTCCCTGGGTAGAGGTGTACTGAGCTGCTTACAAGGATTCAAGGGATTAAACAGAATCCAGAGAGAGTTTTAAACGATATCATTGAACAGAGCTTTTAATTAGGTAAAGTACAAAAACTGTGGGTTTGTAAGTTTGAATAATGACTAAAATCAACACTTTCATTTTTCACTGCGGTCAATCACCATAGCAGAACAGCTAGGTGATTGATGGGTCATTCATGGACAGCGATTTGTTGATTCTGAGGCTTCATCAAATTATAATAATATAAATTTATTATTGTATCGTTTAAAAATAAGAGAAAATGTTTATGGCTTTTAGGTTTACAAAGTACTGTATCTTAAAGTAGGTGACCACAAATTTTATTAAAACTGAATGGTGGGAAAGCTGATGTTGTGTTGAAATTCAATGGCAGTCCTACCGTTCTAATCATGTAGTTGACAGTCAAACACATAATCCTTATCTGACAGTAGGTTTACCTTTTTCAATTCGCAAAACCTGTGCCTTAATGACAATAATAATAATTACCTATTATTATTTAATAATGGCTATAACTGGGCAAACTCTGCCTGGTTAAACTTTCAAGCCCCTAATATCGAAATAATATACACTCTCTCTTTAGTATTATTATTATTATTATTATTATTGTTGTTGTTGTTGTTGTTGTTATTGTTCTCTAAACATTTGCTAAGGCAATAACAAGAAGAATCTCTTTGAAAATCAATAATTTTTATTTTGAGCAATGATCCCCTACATTTTCATGACCTAAAGTTTGATAGGAAAGATATTGTAAGGAGAAATTAGATGCTGGTCATTCTTAGGCCGGGTAAAGGCAGTCTTGCAACTAAACTCTTTTACCAATATTATTATTGTTTTTTGCACGACCTTAAGTGCATTTCACCGATGCCAGAAAAATAGGTCTTACTAATCCTTTAAAAAACTCTTAGGGAGTAAAGCCGGTTTACCAAGCTTAATGTTCAGTCAAAAACTACTCAAGTTAACCCTTTAGTACAGTTGAACTCTCTTAATTCAAAGATAATGTACATTAGCCTGTGAGCTGGATCCTTTTGTTAGTGTTGTGCAAGCGGCAAAGCCGCAAGAAGACACTTACAAAAGAGCCTGCTCGCAGACTAACTGTACATCTAATAAATAAAGATGGTGGTTGGCATTTTAAGTACCAACAAAAATTCACAATAGGTTCATTATTATTTCAATTACAAAAAAATTAAAGATAGAAACTTTATGTACAAATCTAGAAGAGTAAAGAAGAATTCTATATCTACACGTCTTTTCCACCAGAAATCTATGTTTGGGAATACTTTATAAGAATTAATTAATGTGGTTTAATTATATACGGGACTGACAGATTGTGCAATTCGAAAAGTGCACAATGGACAAGACAATAATATTGTTAAATTGTGTTCTGACTGAACATCAGTTTTAAATAACAGGGTTGAACTGAGGCCCTTGTTCCCTTGAAATATTTGGTTGTGTTCCCTTGTTCCCCAAATTACTTTCAAACTTGTTCCCAGCTTTTTAATTCCTAAAAGTGTCTTTGTTCCCTTGTTCTCAGAATATTTTGACATTGTTCCCCAGTTAAAATTAACCATGTTTCCCTGTTCCCCAAAACCCATGAGAGGGCCTCTCAACTGCTCATGTTTTTTGTACAATACATTAGCCCGGGCATTTGGACTTTTGAAGATTGGATCATTCAAATTCCCGCCCCCCTCGGGCCAAAATGGTGTTCAAATGCCCATCGGATTTGTCTGTCATACCCGACTAAACAACAATCGTCGTCGGCTCTTGTCATCTGTAAAGACCTTTTTTTTGTAAGCCAATCGCTCACAAATGCACAAATCTCTTCCTTTAAACTCTTCCATCTCGTCCAAACACGTGTCTTATAGCTGTTAGCGACTTCGGCGCCCGAAAAAAAAAAATTGAAACCTGACACTTCTCGTTCGATTTTCCCCACCCCACGCAGGCTTAGGTCAAATTCCCCACTCCCCGGCACAGAAGATGGTCAAATGCCTGGGGTTTGCCGGGGGGGGGGGGGGGGAATGTTGAAGTTTCGATTTCATCGGCGCATTATTACACTAAAGTCTATTAATATATTTACTCCACATGAGGTTGCAGCTGGTTTTATTTTCAGTAAATCTATAAATCTTGAATTCAGTTTCATAAAAATAGTTGACCTTCCTAATAAAGACCAATAAATAATCTGAAAGATGGGTGAATTTGGTTTCTACGACAATCATAAATCATATCGCTTTGGGAGAATCAAAAGGTGACTAAGTAACAGAAATTCTTCCTTTCTTTGCCATATTCCAAAAAGCTTGTTAACCTTTGAAAGACCTTCTAATTTGATATGGGCATTGTTACATTTAATGAATTCCAGCCAGAACCTCTGTTTTATACAGCACAAAATAAACAAATGTTCCAGGGATTCGCTCTCCTTTACACAGAACTTACGTAATGCTGAAGCCCTCAGTCCAATTTTGTGAAGAATGGAGTTTGTTACAAGATATCTGTTCTGTTCAGATGAGTTCTTGTGTCCAAGGTTGCTTTAAACGGTAATCATGTGGTAAATCTTTTTCCATTTGTAGCTAGCGTTGTTGAACCCTTTTTCAAATTTCGCCTGTGCCTTTGGAATACGCACGAAGGTGGACCTAATTTCTCTACTATAGACATCCCCTATACTCCTTTGTAAAACTCAGTCACGCAAAAATATTTCGCCTTTTCACGCGTCACGAATCATATTCAAAATTCTTTCACGTTCACGCAAAATTCGAGACGATCACGTTTCACGTAAAAATAAAAATGAAATTCACGAATTAATATTTTCACTTCTTGTAACCTTTCTATAAAGGTGTTTATCCTCCGAGTTTGGCACTTCGATCGAGTGGTCATCTAAATCGCAGGCCTGTCTGACCTGCAGAGATTCCAACCCCTCTTGAGTTTTGAAGGAAATTAGGGCGTATATTTTAGCGCCGAAGGCACGAGCCTGTAGCAGGGGTCCCTCAGGAAATTTTGCAAATTCAGTTTCTCTCAAGTGGTATTTCCTGCATTTTGACACCATTTTTGTGATATTCTATAAGGTCTTTATTCTTCCCACTGGAGTCCCGTCATTTTTGGAGTTGCTGAATGGAGTAAGACTGCGGGCCTTACGAGTCTGCTCAACACAGGGTATTCAATGGGAAGACTGGGCGAGACATTATATGATACTCCTGAGGATACGTATTAAACGTCTTACACTCAGATCGCAAAAAAGTACTCAAGATAAGCCTTTTTTTCTTGTTTTGAGAATTTCATGATAAATCGGGAGAATCTGATAAAAATCGGGAAAGCGGGAGGAAACCACGTGAAACATCAAATCGGGAGGGTTGGAATCTCTGGACTTGGCCTTGTCTGATGGAGTCACATTTTGACTTCTAAGTAATGCGACCCTTTACTACTTCTAGTCTTTTCTAGAGTAAGAAAAATAATCTAAGATTTGTGTGTTTGCACGCCTCGGTTCACCGTCGTTCGCTGTAGGTGACTGCTTTTCTACTTAAAATTCGATTGTTAGTCTCCTCAGGTCTCATGAGTTAATGGCCTGTCGTTGAATTCAGCGAGACGTATTATTTGTGGTATAAGTTGTTTTTCCTTATTTCCTTCACCAATCACGCACGGTAAGTCCGTTGTATTCATGTATGTAGCGTCTGTGCACGAAAGCCAAAATATTGGTCAATATTCCGACCATTCCCGCTCTAACGAACATTAGTTGGTTTATACACTTTACATAAAGAGGAAGAAAAATTCACCTCTCTCTTTTGAAGCCGGTTCACTTCGAACCAGCCTACGTCAGAGCACTTGGTTCCAATCTTTCTCAGGTTGTCTGTCGGCATACGGGACAAAAGATGACGTAATGTCTTATCTTATTTGTTCAAAAACCATTGGTGGTCTATTTTATGGCTTTTATTGATCCATATGAAATCCATGTCCTATCAAAACCTAATCAAAGTCGTTCGAAAACAATAAGTACATTTTTAAAACAATAAAATGGCCGGAAATTCATCACGCAAAACACAGTGGTTCACGAATCACGTTTAATTCAAATCCTCATTCACGGGTCACATTTAATTAAAAAAAATTCGTTCACGTGGACATGAAAAGATCTTACAATCTTTAATCACGAATCACGATTCACGAGAAAATAAATCGCCCCATCACGCTTCACGTAAAAAGTATCTACACAACCCTAGACGTAACTCTACAAAGAGTTACCTTTTGGCCATAAGAAATAACTCAAGGAAATCCACAAGAACAAAAGCCCCCTTATTTTGTTGCGTCAAATTCGTTAATGAACTCCACCACTGCCAGTAGGCCGTTGGCAAAGCCAGGAATGGACCGGACCGGACCGGATCGGATTGACAAAACTCAGTCCGGATCAATAACACCAGACAACGTGCTCGAATTCTGTGCCTTTCTCTCTTGTGTAGTTGTCTCCTCATTTATTGAGACTCGTCGAAACGTTTTTTTTTTTCCAAAGGTGATTACAGATTCTGAAGCCGAATTATCAAAGATACGATGCGACAAATTGACGTCAATGAGCGAATTGACTGCGTACACGACGGTCTTCTTTTTCAAACATGAAAACTGACGGCAGTTCTTTACTTACCCCAGTCCCTTCTAATTGCACAATATCCTGATTTAGCAACAGAACAGGAATGTCAGTTGACGATGGCGAGCGCAGCAAAAATATTTATACTCCGTCATATTAGAGTAGAATCCCAACTATTCTGCGGGCTCTCCTTTCGTCAACTGACGCTCCCTTTCTGTTGCTAATTCAAGCTATTGTGCAATTGTCAGGGACTGGGGGGTAAAGTAAAAAATTATCAGTTTTCATGTTTAAAGTAGAGGACCGTTGCGCACACATTCAGTTCACTTATTGACGTCAATTTGTCACCTCGTATCTTTCATAATTCCGCTTCGGAATCTGAAATCACCTCTGGAAAAAAAACAAAATGATGAGTCTCAATAAATGAGTAGACAACTACACAAGAGAGAAAGGCACAGAAGTCGACTTCTCCTGTCTTCAGCACGTTGTCTGGTGACCATCTACTTTTGGTGGGGATTTTGTTATTGATCCGGTCCGTGTTTTGTCAATCCGATCCGGTCCGGTCCGGTCCGATTCGATCCAATCCGATCCGATCCGGTCCGGTCCGGATTTTGCCAACGGCCCTGCCGGTACGGCATCTTTAGAGCTTACTTCATGGAAAATGCCCGCGTACGATTTTTATTCACGAGTTGAGTAGTATCAGAAAACGAACGTGTGAGCGCACCGAACGAGTGAGTTTTCTGATTACGTGTTTCCGAATACGAGTTTTCCGGCTGAATACTAGTTTTTCTTATACGTGAGTTTTCTTTACCCGGACGAAATCGGGGAAACTTAATGCCTACCAACTGTTGGAGTTGATCAAGAACGACCAATTCTTTGGTGTGGTGGAATGTAACATTCATGTCCCTGAACATCTCAAGGAAAAGTTTTCCGAAATGCAACCCATTGAGAAGAACTGTGAGGTGACGCGAGACATGTTAGGTTCTCACATGAAAGTCTATGCGGAGTGACATGGAAAACTAGCAACATCTCAACGTTTGCTTGTAGCTTCCTATTTTGGAAACAAGATTGGATTGGCAACTCCTTTACTCCGATTCTACCTGGAGAAAGGGTTGCAGGTGACAGCTGTCTATCAAACCATCCAGTATACTCCAAAGAAATGTTTTGAACCGTTTGCGGAAGCTGTGGCGCAAGCTCGACGAGATGGAGATTCGGGAGGAAGTAAGATGATTGCGGAGACAATGAAATTGGTGGGGAACAGTGCCTATGGAAAGACCCTCACCAAACAAAAACGACATCGTCGGGTGGTATGTTGCGGCAGCAAGAAAGCCTCAGGGTTGGTGAACGAACCTCAGTTTCGTAAAATGGAATGTGTGGGTGTTCCGGAAGAAAGACAAACGTATGAGGTGGAGTTGAGCAAGAAATTTATATCCATGAACTTGCCTCTTCAAATTGGATTTTTTGTCTATGAATATGCTAAGATGAAGATGCTTCAGTTTTATTATGATTGCATTGATGTCCATTTGTCGCGACAAGATTTCCAACTTATGGAGATGGACACCGACTCCCTATACATAGCTTTAAGTAAAGAGGGGTTTGCACAGTTAAAGGAGTTGAAGGTTGGTGAGAATCAAAGAACTGAGCTTGTCCGGGTCTCTTTAAACAAGAGTATCCGGATCCTAAGAAACCGGAGGAGAAAGCGGACGGTATGATTTGCCTTTGCTCGAAAACCTATCTTGCTTTCGATCGAGACAAAGAAGAGGCGGTGGTATCGGGACAAAATATGGAAAATACAGGTCGTAAATCCTCTACAAAAGGCTTATCCAAACACAATCAGTTTGGTCGGAGATAGTTTTTAGCCATTGTGTTTCCAGAATGTCTTGAAGAAGGAGAACCTGACCCTGAATTGCAAGAGTTTGTCGATGATGATACAGAGAACTGGATGGAGCATGATGACGAGGGACTAGCTGGTCTTGCATACTATCAAGGCATGAACGAAAAGGGAACTGATAGGGTGGGTGAACCTACACCGGAAGAAAACCCAGGAGAAGGAGTGAATCGAGGATTTCGAATGGTTGAGGGACACATGATGTCTTACCAACAAATAAGAGACGGACTGGCCTACTTTTATGCCAAACGACGTGTTAGCGATGACCGTGTCAGTACATTTCCATTTTTAGGGTAAAAAAGAAGATTTTCGCATGCTGGTGTTCTGGATCCCTTCATGGAAAGTCTTCTTTTTTTATTTTAACTGTTTTAGTTTAACCTAATGACTGTGTGCAAAGGAGGACTAGTCAGCTCGTCTGTGTTCTGGATCCTTTCGTGTGGTTAGCCTTCCTTTGCCCAGCAACAACTAAGATTATTTCCATTCCCATGGATCCCCTACCTTATCGCGGTGGGATGGTTTGTGTGTCTTTGTGACCCTTTGGAGCTAAGTCGGATTTTTTTCAGGGATTCCCATACCAAACAGGTCCAAAGGGTAGAGACCAGACTAAAGGGGATTCCATTTTAAATAAGTAGTTTGATGTTTTCCATGTTTGTTATACGGTTTTGTTTTGAGATAGTCCTATTTCAACTAATAAAGGTACTGTGGGTGTTTGTAGGTTGTAGTGGGTCACTCTTAAGAGTCGGTTGTTTTTTTACACCCACAGACCAACGGCATCGACATTACCTTCATTGGTTGAGATTTCAGGACTGTTCGTTAACATTCGTTTCTCGACGACCGTAGACGGTATTTAAGGTATTTAGTGTTGATTTGAAACCTATTTTCTTTTGTACGAAATAGTGCTGACCTTTTGGGTTTGACGGGGTTGCACAACGACTGTTGGTTGTTGAAGTCTTCGTCCGTCGAGTTCTCCAAAGGGGTGGCTTCTGTGTTCCGTACTTGAAATCTTATTACCTTTATTTACCGACAAAGAGTCTCTTTATCAGTACGCATCCCCAACAGCTTTGCACAAAAGACACAACCTACTCGTATTAAAAAACACTGGCCATTTCGTCGAATTGAGGATTTTGTCTTAGCCCATTCCCGAGCGCGTCAGATTGTGGGTAAACCACCTCTCAAAAAATTTGATCGAAGTCCAACCCTTGTCAACGGTTTGGATCATCAATGGCAAGCAGATTTAGTGGAAGAACGCAAACTCAAATGGGGCTTAGGAAGCAAGAAATTTTTACTAACAGTTATAGACGTCTTTTCAAGACAAGCTATGGTCGAAGTGGCTGCCAACAAATCGGGACCTGCTGTGCTAAGTGCCTTTGAAAAGGTGGTATCTGAACAACGTTATGGACGGACACCTTATGCCCTTCAAACAGAACAAGGCAAAGAATTTTTCAATAAACATTTTGCCAAATATTGCACCGAGCGTGGTATTCATTATTTCCATACGTACAGTCCCATGAAAGCGTCGTTAGTGGAACGGTTTCGCAAAACCTTGCAAGAAGGCTTAGCTGTCTTACAACGCCACGAACCGCGTCTCAGTTTAAAACAAGCTTTAGCCCGATTTTTAAAGATTTATAATTCACGTCCCCATCGTGGTTTAGGCGGTCACGCAGCACCTGCAGATATCACCGCTGCAAAGACGATTTTGCCGCTGTTCAGTCTTGGATGCAACAAAAAATGGCAGAAAAAGCCTTACGAGTTCAAACGCCTTTTAAATATCGTTTGGGGGATTATGTGCGTGTGTCTCGTATGCCGCGTCAACAAGCTCATTTTCGAAAATCGTATCGTGGCGCCTGGTCGGAAGAAGTGTTTGTGGTCGTTCGACGGTGGCATGAACATCCTCGATGGGATATTCATTTGTATACACTCGGTAACTTAGTGGGAAAAGACATAAAAGGACGCTATTACGAAGCCGAGTTGCGTAAGGTTCCTTTTGATATCCATCGACTCATTGGATGCAAAACGTATTTGACGGCATTGACGAGGTTCAAGATTTTTAATTTTTTTGATTTGACCAATGCTGCTTTTGATGCTTACGTGTTTCCATCGGGTTGGCCTGCTGAACTTCTTTATGGTGGTCATCCTCGTCGTACCGATCCTAATTGGTGGACTCACCTGGGAACACCTCTTGCCTTTTCCACAGATGCGCATGGCGATCCCACTTTCAAATTACGATCACAACGAGGTGCTCTGCCTCATCATCTCTTCTTTACAGTCAGCGACAAATTAGCTAAACTGCCTAATGTGGATGAATGGTTACGATTGAATCCCCTTAGTTCTAACCGGGGTTGTCGTACCTTTCGAGCCGACTTTGATCCCAACGTCACCGTGTTAGTCATGCCGTTTAACAGAGATGTGAAATTACCTCGAGTCACTTGGGAAGAATCGCAAGGGGTAGCCTTTCAAGACCGTCCCATTCATATGTTTACAAACGCTGGATTGGTACGCCTGCAACCTGAAGGGTGACCCGAGTACATACCATCCGAAACCAATGGGCGTTCTCTAAAAATTCCTTGTGGAGCGTATCGTCTTTATTTCGGTGGTGGTTTTGTCAACAACGAGGTGCTTTCCTAAGAATCAACCGTATGTTCTCTGTGGGAAGCCAACGAATTTGGTACCACTCTCAATGTGTACGAAGCTTGGCACAGCTTACTGAATGGATTCAATACTGGGATTCACAGTCGGGTGGCTTGGACGTTATCGAGCGAAAGCATAGATGATTTTCTAAAAAATGGTTGGCCGAAACTCATGGTTTACGAACATACGAGCGACGAATTGAACCACTATACTTTAAAATTGGGTGAATCGATCTCTTTGGAAATCGAAAATCCCAATTGGTGGACTGGGGGATCTTTTCAAGCACAATTCGATGCGGATGGCAACAAAGGTGGGTTTACGGTGACATTACCTTTCACGCAAGCACCCAACGATGCGCAATGGTTTTGGATGATTTTGCCTCAATCGTTAGCGCGCGTTCTCAACATCAACGAATTTCAGAGACTCAATAGCAGTGTGACATTGTCAAGTGTAGCATACGATCGCCAGCATTCGGTTCTCGTCTATTGGAGAGGCAATGGGACTCATTTAAAATGTCCACATCATACAGATGTTGATTTACCCAATCTCATGAGAACTCGATGGCATGGATTGACGCGAATTCAAGGCAAGCTGGAACCACCTGTGACAGAGGGGCCACAGGGAATCTTTCCATCCATGTGTTTCAACGTAGTCCCACCTCCCGAGTCTCTGTCTTGGACGAACGCGGGTTTCCGGTGGTGCATGGACTGAAAACACTTGTCATTCCAAAGGAAACCTTAACCTCGTATTTTTTTCAACCTTGGAGCAAACCGGGTTACTTGAGTACCTTGATCTTGCGTATTCCTGAACTAGGAGTCAACAGTCCCATCTTACGGTACGACAACCAAGCCAAAGAATTTGTGAAAGAACCCAGTTTTGTGCATCACCATGGTTTGGTTTTGGACGAAAAGGAACCCTTAGTCGTTTACGATGGGGATACAAGACACTATATAAAGTTGAGAGAACGCGCCGATAATGGGTTAACAACTTTAACTTTAGAATTAGTGGGAGAAGACGAGATTAGTACTCCCAAGTTTTGGACAGGTTTTACTTACGTAGCCCTTCATTTTCGCAAGAAACTCAGTGATCTGGAACTCGACACAGAGTAAGATGTTTCGCCTGTAACGAGCGCGAAACCCCAATGTGATTCGTCCAGATGTCTTAAATTTAACCAACATTACAACAGACGAAGAAGGACGTGTTCTTCTCGATTTCAAAAACTGGAATTTACACTTTGCTGGCAACGATCAAGTCTGCCTCGATTTTCTAAAAGTACCTACAGCTTCTTTACACAATCTCGATAACACAGGCAAAGTGAGAGTCAGTTGGCCCGATGGTGGAGGCAGTGGCGTCATTCCCGAAGTAGTCAATGGCACCTTACAATTTGCCTCCACACAAGCCTTACAAGACTTGAATCAAGGCCTGCACCAACAAACCTTACAAGTGAGTCGTCTTCACGACAATGGACGTTACTACGACACCATCTCGTTTCCTAAAGTCAAAGTGGCAACCTTAGATGAACTACGCGTGGTTCTCAACTTTATGTTGAATTATTTGGGCATGGCCATTCATTTAACCAAAGACCATACCTTAGAAACGAAGTTTGAAACAACCTGTCCCGTGGAAGTTTTTGAATTGTCCACTACCATCGGTCAATCGTTGGGATTGATTCGTAAAGATGGTGTGGCCCCTCTGTTTTTAAAAGTGCGATACAATGGAGAGCTCACATGGACTATGGAAGCCGACTTGGGTTCTCCATTGGATCGTGGTGTGAGACTGACTCGAACCGATCCCACGCAAGCTCTTACCATAGGGCTACCGTTTCATAAAGACACATTTATATGGAATGGCATTTCCGTTCATCCTTTTCAAATGATGGTAGTGGGTCTTGATAAAATCAAACGCACCTTTACTGGCACAGAGTTATCCAAAACCTTAATCACCATTCCCATCCATCCGCAACGCGTTTTTTTACATTTTAATCCTATTTTTGCTAGTTGGAAAGTTTTGGAAATGGGTCGTCATACCACACTGACTCTTACCTTTCACGATACGCGCGGACAGCCTTTTCGTCATTTAAAATTATCCTTGGTTCTTAAATTTCGTAAAAATACCTTGTTCTAATCCTGTAAAACTATATAAAGAGCAATCATAAAAAAGTCGCCCATTACGACGTGGTGTGAATACTCTTTGTGTATCGAGATGCCTTTATTAACGCGACCTGTACCTCTTATGCCTCATGGAAATGCACAGATCTATCCGTTAGGACGTCCCATGCAAAATCGAAGCACCTATCAAGGGGGCTTAGGTGGCTATAGAGCTGGTTTAGATCCCAACACGTCAGGGGGTGGTTATACCAGTGGTGTCAATCCTAATCTACAAGGAGGTGCTTATAGCAGTGGTATGGATCCCAATCTCAAAGGGGGTTTGGCATTACCCATCTTCAAAAAGACCGTTACCTGGAACTGGATTGATGTTCCATGGCATTTGTGAAAGGGCTAGAAAACGCAAAGGACAAAAAGGAGGCATCTTTCCTTTGATAGCTGTTGGGCTTGGTGGCCGATTTCTTGGCAAGCAGTTGGGCTTAGGAAAGCGCAAAGAGGTGGTGCGCGTGGACGCAAAAGAAACCGGTACCGTCAGCGTTTGAGAAACATGACTTTGGACCCGCCTGCCTTTGCAGCTACACACGCTAATATGGCGGGTTCCCTTTTGCACGGTCCTAACGCTGGAGCTCCGCGTCCTGGAAACTTGGCCAAACTGTTACGATTTTCCAATCACTTGGCCCACCTAGCCAACACGCAAAAAGGGTCTTATATGACGCTGTTACAGGTGGTCATTTCAAAGATTATTCCAAGATCCTAAGAGGTCTCAATAAAACTATGGAGAGAAGTAGACGAAGAGGGCAGAGAGGTGGCTTAGGTCTGGACCTGTGGGAGGTATGATTGCAGCCAGTGTAGCAGCACCTCTCATCTTACAATTGGCTCAACCCATTTTGGGTTCGCTTGGATTAGGTGGTGCGCCTGCTGCTTAGTTCTGCAACAAGTGCCCAAAAGATATAAAAAAGACAGACCATTCCAGTTCGACTGGCAACCTCCATCACTGGTCAAAAAGGGGGTCTCTATCTTCCCGAAACCCTAATGGGTCTAGGCGAAAGAGTAGGGATCACCAAGCATCCTCTCTTACGACAAGTTGCACCGTTGATGAAACGACGACAACGACGACAACGACGACAACGAGATGCGCGTAACAGGAGCCACCAAGCAGGAGGTCTTTTCCTACCCAACCGACAGAAAGAGGGTAGTGTTTTAATGACGTTTAGAAGACTACCTCATATCATATGCAAACACCGACGAAGACAACGTCAAAAACAAGAAGAAAAACAACAACAAACTGGAAAAGGCTTTCAAACTTTACCTGTGGCTGGTATGCATCATCGTAGCAATGCTCTTACCCTAGCTCGCGGAGCCATGGCACAACAACAACGTCAACGATTGACTCAGTACCGAAACATGAAAAAGTTACAGACACGATTGGACCTGCAAAAGAATGTGCCCAAACAAGTGAAAGCACCCCCAGTCAGACCTAAGCCTGTACCACGACCACCCAAAGAATACAAAAAGAGTCCAGGCCGACTAAATCAAGTTCTAAACGATGCTCTTATGCGTCGAAAAGCCATAGCTTTTGAAAAAAACTGGAATCGGCGCGTGGGTGTTCGTCAAACCAGTAAAAAGTTGAAACCTTTAGGTATTTTGGGTGGTGTGGCGGCAGGTTTGGGTGGTTTGCTGGGAGGTTTGTTTCAAGCTAAAAAGAAGAAGCAAAAAGGGGGTGTCAGCCCCCCAATACGGCAGATCACAACAACCCATGTTCCATTAACAACACCTCAAGTCTACATGCAACATTTTCGAAAGATGCGGAAAATACAAAAACAGTTACGTGTGCCAGCACCTCCTTTAAGACCTTCAGGTTCACCACCACCTATCACCTCTTTGACAGCGGCCAACAAGAAACAACCTGCAGCCCCTTGGCCCAAAGCCAAATCGATGGCTGAAATCGAGCAACTTCGAAGCGAACGAAAGCCAGCTACCTCCTTTCAAAAAAAGCTTCGTCTTAAAAGACTGGGTGTAGGCTTAGGTGGTGCAGCAGCCACCACTCTAGCGGGATTAGGTTTAACCAAACTCATTTCCCATTTGAAAAAGAAATCGAGGAAAAAGCAACGAGGCAGTGGTTTGTTCAACAAGGCTCCTGCTTACTGGAAAGTGGGAAAGCTGGAATACAAGTCTGTAGGGGGTATACGCGGTGCCTCCAAATTGTTGTGAGACAAAGGTTTTATGGACTATCATGCTAGGGCTACTGTGAAAAGTGGACTTGAAGCAGGAGCCAACTATATGGGTAAAAAAGCCTTACGATACGGAGCACCAGCTGTGTTGTCGGGATTAGTAGGGGCCACCGCCACTCATTTCTTGAATAAGAAGGGAAAAAAGGCTAAGGAGGACGATACAAACCAAAAAGGAGGACTGTTTGGTTTGCCAGCTGTCGTAGCGGCTTTAGAGTTAGGCAAGTACGTATACAATCGTCGTCATCGTCCCCATACTCACCGGAATGACCCAGGGCTCAATCGCCTTCCTTTGACCGATGAACAAGAACAAGAGCAGCGAGACATGGACTATCTGTTAGAATCGGGTAATTCACAACAGGACGTTCTTCAACAACAAGATCACATGGAACGCGCCGCTATTCACGATTTGACCCGCAACGCTCTTTGGGGCCATTGGCGTCGTCCCCCCTCCAATCAACGTGGTTCGGGTTGGATGGATTGGTTATGGGGTGGTGGTGTGAGACGTCCATTACCTGGATTTGACCATACAGGCAAGACACATGTGCCACTGTCTAACGCTCTTCAAAGAGGAATGGATCCTTTTGATGCCTCTCGATACAGTTTAATGGGCACAGCAGCCCACAAACGCATCCAGTACAATCGCAACCGCAAACAGACTTTAAAGCGATTGGGAAAAAAGTGGGTTTAGGTTTGGGTGGTGCAGCGGCTTTGAGAGCATTAAAACCAAAAAGAAGAACAAGAAGACTGACCCAAACCAAAAAGGAGGCATCTTGCCCTTGTTAGCAGCAGGTCTAGGTGGTCTGTTTCTTGGCAAACAATTGGGCTTAGGTAAACGACAACGCGGTGGAGTGGATACTTTAATTCCCAACTGGATTAATCCCAGTGCTAATTTGCGGTACAATGCACAAAGAGATGTGGAACCTCTAGACAAACAAAAACGATTTCATCAAGTCTTTGATAAAGAATTTAGGCTAATTCAAAAAGCAGAAAAAGATTTTCAAAAAGTTTGGCTGGGTAGTCGATACAACACCTTTCCTAAAGCCACAGATCAAGGACTTGGTGGGTACCGTCCAGCCCAAAATCAATTTGAAAAAGCTCGACAAAAACAAGCGGAGGATATAGCCAACCGCGCTTTTAAAACGGCTGTACCAAAGAACTATAAAAAGACCCACTCCAAGTGACAGACAATCAGGAGGCACTGCGTGGACCCCACCAGAGGAACTGTTAAATCCTCACTTATCGACGTACCGACAACATCTCTTTCAGCTTCCACCAGGCTTTAATCCATTTAAAGTAAAGAGGTAACAAGACGCCCATGATTTCTAGGAAATTACCCATGGTGGTGACAGCATCACCGCCTCCACTGGAACCGCCTACACCCACCCTGTCCCAAGCACCCATCATGGAATCCAAAGTGTACCCAGAGGAAGAAACCAAAAAAAGCAAACCCAAAGTCACAATTCAGAAACAAAAAAAAGACAATCGGAAGAAAACCAAAGAACTTCAAAAAAAATTAGCGTTGCAAAAGGCCAAAGCCTTAAAACAACAAGAACACATGTTAACTCATTTAGAATCGATGATGGGTGCTGCTCAGACTGGAGGACGAAATGGTATGTCAGAAGGGTCGGATTCCGAGGCAGAGGATTCCTCCTCAGATGACGAAAAAGCTGAAGAGGATGAGATTCCCACCAAGAGACGGAAAAATCCCATCTACAAAAAAAGTGGAAAACGATCATGCTTAACCAGCAAAAAAATCTAGATCTTCTCACAGACCTCTATGCTTCTCAGTAGTATGGATTGACTCCAGCAGACAGCTATGACTATGAGGATCGTTCTCGTATTGCTTCTGTGAAAGGAGAACAAATTCGTCGAAAATTCTTGACGAATTTAAAGTACGTTTTATAAACGATTTAAAGAAGGACATTAAACATGAAAATTACCGAGATGCCCTGTTTAACAATAAACAAATACAGCATACCATGAAAACCATACAAAGTGAATATCATCAACTTGGTAGTTATGAGATTAATAAAACTTTGTTGTCATGCTTCGATGATAAAAGGTACTTGTTTTTCTGAACTAGACCTTTCACTATTGAGTTTTGGACAAGCTAAACCAAATTCTTTTAATGGACATTTCATTCCAGTTAAATATAATAATAAAAATCTCCATATTTTACATGAAAAAAGGGATTGTCCATTTGGTGTTAATCTTAATACTGAAGAAAAGCCTGAATATTATAAGTATCAAAATGGTAAAAAGGTAGCTCGATTGAGTATTAGCATTCAACTCAATCAATCTGTTGAATATCTTCAAAAAAGGAAAGAACTTGACCAATTTTTTATTGAAAAGGTAACTGAAAACTCTCTCCAATGGGGTTTGGGACCCTCAGACTCGAAATCAGTAGAAGGATGTGATGAATATGGATGGAATGGTAAATGGAAAAGACTACTCAAATGGGTTTATAAAGTTGATCGAACAACTAAAGAACGTATCTATTTAACCTATCCTCCCAGAATGGAAGTAAACATTCCAACTACTTTCACTGAAACTATGGATCATAATGGAGTAATTATTCAAGAAGCAATGATTGAAACGAGATTTTTCAATAAGAGAGGAGAAAGAATCGAAAAAGCCCCTCTATCAGAAATAAATGATATCATACCAAAAAGATGTAGTATTTCAATAATGGCATCAGCAGGTTATCTAACACAATTTTCAAATGCTATTACTCTGAAACCCAGACCTGCACAAATTATGATCTTTCCTAAAGATCAAATTGATTTAGACATTTGTCACTTCTCCTTTAATGAACTCCCAGCTCCTCTCGAATATCTTGATGAAGAAAAATTGGAAGTAGTATGATTTTTCATATAATTTTTATCCGGTTTTTTTGTAAGTGTTTGGGAATGAGTGCGAGAACACTGGATTACAATCCATATTTATTGAAAAGTAGTGGTTTGAATCCACTTTGATGGGGTTTTTAATAAATATGGATTGTAATTCTAGTATAATGTTTTGGGGTATTAGCACACTCGATTACAATCCATATTTATTAAAAAGCGCGTTAAAGTGGTTTATAATCCATTTTTGATCACACTTTTTAATAAATATGGATTGTAATCGAGTGTACTCATACCCCCAAACATTATACTACTCGTAGAGTCCGTGATTGAATGTTTTAACGATTCTCGTCTCCTTGAGGTTGACTCGGTTTTGCAGGATTTTTCTCTTTATCTAACCTTGCTTTGCTTTAGTTTGCTATCGATCGCCCAACTGAGATGTTTTGAGGCCTTTTACACCTAAACAAACCAACTGCTGTTCACCTTTTTTTAATTTAAAGTATTCATCCACTGATCTAGTACAAATGTATACCTAATAGTACGCTAATTGCAGCTCAAGTAATGAATGCCACTGAAATTCTACGTTTGTGATTCTATTTCTCGTCCCCATTGAACTAATTCTCAGTAAAAATTCACAAAATCTCATTTTTCTATTAAGCGCCAAATCATTAATAAAGTGTCTTATCTCCCATCGCATTAAATATGCAAAAAACAGTTCGTTGTTTGTTGACATGTAGGCTGCAGAATTTCTGGCTTTTCTTAGAATTACCTCGGATTCTCATAAACGGCGCTTTCCATAATATGGAAATAACAGATAGTCCAGTCTATTTTCCATTATTTTAGCATAACAAACTTGTTTTGTGCTATCTACAGGTATTGCATTAACGAATTTCGCAATGTTTATAGTGAATAAAG
The DNA here is from genome assembly GCF_036669935.1 of Montipora foliosa. Classification (NCBI taxonomy): domain Eukaryota; kingdom Metazoa; phylum Cnidaria; class Anthozoa; order Scleractinia; family Acroporidae; genus Montipora; species Montipora foliosa. The sequence goes on along the minus strand of NC_090877.1, from coordinate 38,497,854 downwards.
TAGCTGAAAGCCCAGCTAAACTCTAAGACTTTTAAGTGGTTTGCCTTTTAAGTTAATAACATTTGTTATTCAGTAGAGTAATCGTTCCAAAATAGAACCATTCAGATCTTCTTAAGACACACTCCATAGGGACGAATATCATTCACATCAGAAGTAACGAAATATATCCCATGATCTGTTTCTTCCTCCCCCGTTTTATTGGGATTGACTCGGTTTTGCAGGATGCATTTGAAGTATTCACCTTTGAAGGGGAATGTTGTGGCATAATCCTCAGCTACTTTGAACTCAGGTGTGGAGTAGATACCAGGACCAAAGGCTTGTCGAACACATTTGCTGGTATCGTAACCACCTTTTACAATGCTGGGGACGTTTTCTATTTTAGTGCCATGGTAGGATACGGGCCATTCTCCTGGTGAAGATAGGTCCCTCCAACCTGCTTGTCCAAGCCAGACATCATCCTCGTACTTTTTAATAACGTTGATGGCCTTTCTGGTCCATCCAGCAGGTCTTTTGTAAGAATAATTCCCTCTGAAGCAACGAGTGTCGTCTCCTTTGTAGTTTGTAAAGTCGCAGTCGTACTGTGGATCGTAAGCAGAATCTGGGATGTAGTACAACGGTTGTTGTTCTTCATCCTTTACCTGAGAAGTGTTCAGTTGACCATAGAAGACATCCTTAATCTGGAGTGGCGTCACTGTCTTGCCTAGATCACGCTGTTTTTGAACATCTTTTTCGCTGATGATCTTTACACCAGAGATGACAGAGAAGGCTGCTGCGGTGGCATCGTTTAGTTCTTGTACCGACCAGGATGATATCGGTCCTTGAGGCGAAGTTGGCTGGGCATCTCCTTCTCGTAAACTTAATTGGTCCACCCAGTATTGAAGTGTTTCTCGAGAACGTTGAGCAGCACGTTCCATGAATTCTTCTATTCGAAAGTTAGAATTTTCACACCCTCTAGAGAGTCCTTACTTTGGAAGTATCCTGTATGGTTTGATCAGTTTCGCTTTCGCCACAGCTGCTGGACTTCAGCAATGATGTCAGTCCTCTTGTTCGTACACCCTTTATAGGACACGAGAGAAAAAACATATTCATAGTCTGTATGCATATTAGCGACACCGCGGCAAAATGAGTGCGTATGCTCTGCTTCGAACACAAATCGATTCGATTCGATTCGAGCTTTTGAGCTCTTCGCTTTTGAGTTGATTCGGCGGTAGAGAAAAAGTTCTTGGACCTTTTGATGATCAAGATCTCACGCTCAACATGGACTCGACAGAAAAAATTAAACAGTAGTTCCAAGTTGTTTCCAACAAGAAAGTCAAAAGAGGTAAGCATATTTTTTTAGGCTTCAAATATTTATTTATGTCGTTTCCATGAAAGAAAGCAAAGTTATCTTCGCCAAACCGTGTTTGCTCGTGTTTTGGTCACACCGTTGAAGACCTAAAAGTTGTAAATTTTAAACTGACAACATATTTCGTTCATTGTTTTTCGCTTAAGGGTTTTGACACAACAGAAGTTTTAACCTCTGACATGTGATACGAGAGCCGATGATTCTTCTGTGAACTAGTTGTCCACAGCAGGAGTAAATGGTTTGTCTGGTAGATGGTGATGCTCTCTCTTTTCCAGCTCTGTGTTGCTTTGCAGGACACACTAGGTTGTGGTCTGACTAAATTTAATTGATCTCTAGATTTCTGTTCATTTCATTGTCCCAGTCATCTGACCGGAAGAAATCTTGTGGAAAGTGTTGATATCTGGGTGGCTGTCATTTTGACTGTCGTTAATTTCAAGATGTGAGCAACTGTTTTTATCTGCATTGTTTGACAAAACCTCTTTTTAAGAGAGTCAGTTAAGTTGTTTAGTTTTTGTGCTTACGGGCTAGCCCGTAATGCACAATGTCATCGGGGTTGTCTGTCTGAGTGAGTGAGTGTAAGATCGCGTGCATGATTGACATGTGCCAATATTTTTGGCATGACGAGATCGAGATGTTTAATCAATGCCGAAATTTTGCAGAAACTTAAAATATAAATTCCAGCTAAAAACCAAGACCAACTAACACCAGAAAGGTCACGAAATTACCTTTAAATAATTTTCCGGGGAAAATATTGTAATTTATCTAAGCCAAAAAATTTTCGCGGGAAAATCGCGATGCTATCAAGTGACGTGCTCATAATTTGTTTTCTCGCTTTGTACATCGCCCGTGATACAGAATTATTTGACAAACGTATTAAACCTTGAGAATTACCAGTGTTCTTCTTGAGTGAAAAAGTAAATAACAAATCCAAAGAAATGAACTCTACGTTGACCTTGACTTTCAAACAGTATCACCTACTGCCGGATTCCATCATGACTCTTTGCAAACCTCACTACCTCTCGCCTTCCTTTGGAGTGGAAATGTAGTTAAGACCTCTCCAGTGAGCTTTCAGATTTATTTTCCCGCCACAAGATGGAGATATTTTCGAATTTCAAAATATTTTGTAATTTCTTCATCTGATAAACAACTATATTTGACAAACGTATTAAACCTCTTCTGGAGTGAAAAAATAAAAAAACAAATCCAAGAAAGGCACTGCATTGACCTTGATTTTCAAACAGATCACCAACTGCCAGATTCCATCATGACTCTTTGCACACCTTACTACCTCTCGCTCATTATTTCGTTTTTTCTTTATTTTCACTATAAATTCATCCATTCTTCCTTCGAAATTCACTCAGTTTTTGTAACTGTTACAGCTAGTAGCAACATGCAATGTTTATCTGAAAAACTTAATTGCAATGCTCTTCGTGCATTCCAAGCATTCGTTATGAACGCCCATTACAAAAGATGTCAACAATCACACAGACAATGTTAATGGTGTAACATTCGTTACCCATAAGCACATGTCCCCCTAGGGACCTATTTTTTTAGGAAGGGATCTTTACAAATAGTGCACAGATTTCCATGTTTTTTCAAGTATCTTAAGTGACATCTGTGCATGAAAATGACCAAGTGTTAATAATTAATATTATTGTTTTACTTTGATCAGTTTCCTGTTGTTTCTTAAACATGTCATTTTTTTCTGATTCCAGTGCTTAAGTCTAAAACTCTTCCTGGTGTGTGTGTGCTGATCTGTTCAAATCATGCATGGCAAGCAACATTCCAGATTGTTATGAGAGAGTGTGATGAGGAGTTCAGCATTGAATATTTTATTGGTTTTGTGATGAGAAAAAGCCACGGTTGTTATTCATCTCTCTTTTTTTCCTGCATGAGATCCTGCATGATGACAACAGTATTACTGCAAATTAAACATCACAGATGTGAGCATGTCAGTAATTAATACAAGATGAGTTCCAAACAGCTCTTCAAAATTGTCTAGAAAAGGGACAGTAATTATTTACTTGTCACAACCCTCTAATTCAATGTTCTTTCTATTGCTGAGCATGGGTTTTGATATTAACTTCTGAGACTGCTTCTACTTGTAATAGTGTTAATAATGAATATACGGTACTGACAACAATACAATTAGAGAGATATTTGAGTTACTATATATTGTGTTTTGTGGTAACACATACCATAGTAGTTGTTGTGGTAGTTGGTGTTGAAAATGAATCAGATAGAGTCATTGTGGGTCCAGATAGAGCCATTGTGGGTCTATCATCGGGTAGTGAAACTGGACCACTTGTGCATATTAAAATCTTAGAGTACGAAGCAGAATGCCTCTAATCTTGCTGGATGTATCATTACATTCCTCTCTCAGTATCTTTACACATAGTGCAAAATTTAAACTGGATTTGTGCTAGTGCAATGCATGCAAAAGTGAAATTAGTATTTTCCAAACACATGCAGGTGAATGTTTTGTATGTTTCATGATCATGATTCTCATGTCTGCCCACCCGGCTCATCCCAACAAGGCTCTACAAGCTGATTGACGAAGCTGGAAGAAAAATTAGTCACCAGACAGGACAAAAAGTTTTGTAACAGCTGCAGGAAAAATGCTGAAAAAATATCCTCAACGATGGACCACTACCAACCACCAAGTAAAAGGGAAACATCGAGTAACATTGGAGTCAAATTTATACTTAGTTTCAAAACTTTTTTGCGATCCTCTCTTAAAATTAAGACTTATTTTCTTTATTTTATGGCCTCGTCTTGTAAAAGTAACTAATGTTGTAGGAGGGCAGGGAAGTGACTTATCCAAGTTGCCGAATGAGTGGGATGCTGGCATGAAAAGAACTTAAGCTTATTTCTCACTTTCAAATGATTCCAATGAAACAAACAGACGATTTCCTCGTTCAACAGAAGCAACATAAGCCATCTTCGCAGAAGGAATTATCATTCTGTCCTTGCAAAGATGTTTAGCCCGTGTTTTACTTCTCAGTGCACAGTTTTCCTCCCAGAAGTTTACGAACACAGAGACCATCGTGACTAATAACATTACGAACTTCGTCCTTTTGCTCTAGCACTCGAATTCAAGGTAAAAATTCTCCTGGTTTGAACTATAGTTTTTTGGTTTGAAAAGACACAGGGAAGATTAGTCTTTCAGGAAGCTCTCTTCAAAATTTAACCCTTATCAACGTAGTGTTCTCCTTATCATTGCAAAATGAAAACAAACACAGAGAATTTAAATTGCCGCCATTTTGCCGCACTGTTGTTTCTATGGCAAATTTGATTGGTACCAGTCCCTCGCACGTGGAAACGATTTGCTCGTGGGTCAAGCCTGCGCACTCATTTTGCCACGGTGTCCATATTAGTGGCACCGCGGCAAAATGAGTGCCATGCATGGTTTGACCAGGTCAGTACACACACACCAGGAAGAGTTTTAGACTTAAGCACTGGAATAAGAATAAATGACATGTTTAAGAAACAACAGGAAACTGATCAAAATAAAACGATAATATTATTATCACTTGGTCATTTTCATGCACAGATGTCACTTAAGATACTTGAAAAAACATGGAAATCTGTGCCCTATTTGTAAAGATCCCTTTATAAAAAAACTAAACAACTTAACTGACTCCCTTAATAAGAGGTTTTGTCAAACAATGCAGATAAAAACAGTTGCTCACATCTTGAAAGTAATGACAGTCAAAATGACAGCCAGCCAGATATCAACAATTTCCACAAAATTTCTTCAGGTCAGATGACTGGGACAATGAAATGAACAGAAATCTAGAGATCAATTAAATTAGTCATACCACAAACCTAGTGTGTCCTGCAAAGCAACACAGAGCTGGAAAAGAGAGAGCATCACCATCTACCAGACAAACCATTGCTCTTGCTGTGGACAACCAGGTCACAGAAAAATTCATGGCTCTTGTATCACATGTCAGAGGTTAAAACTTCTGTTGTGTCAAAACCCTCAGCGTTTTTAGAGGAATTGCCCTTAAGTGAAAAACAGGAAACGAAAAATGTTATCAGTGTAAAATTTACGACTTTTAGGTCTTCAACGGTGTGACCGAAACACGAGCAAACATGGTTTGGCAAAGATAACTTTCATGGAAACGACATAAACAAATAAATATTTCATGCCTAAAATAAGCTTACCTCTTTTGACTTTCTCGTTGGAAACAACTCGGAACTACTGTTTAGTTTTTCTGTCGAGTCCATGTTGAGCGTGAGATCTTGATCATCAAAAGGTACACAAGAACTTCTCCTTCACCGCCGAATAAACTCAAAAACAAAGAGCTCAATCGAATCAAATGTGTTCGAAGCAGAGCATGCGCACTCATTTTGCCGCGGTGTCGCCTGCGCATTCGAGCAGTCGAGCATACTCGTCATGTACGTCGAACCACTGGGAGCCTGATCGCAGGCTAGTCTTAGTAGAATAAAGCTGTCAATAGCCGTTTGTCAATTGTTGCAAAAAAGAAAGACGATTTGTCTTTCTTTTCTTCCACTCTTTTTATAATGGAAGTCGATATTGTTGACACAACCGAGTCACCTCTCTATTGAATTAATTGAATTAATTGAATTAATTAAGGGTGGAACATTCCTGCACTTTGACAGATCATGAAAAAGTGGTATAGCCACTTTAAAAGACCTCTAGCATAGTTAATAGAGGGAAATGGTTGTGAAACCCGACAAATTTCTTTGTTATAGGTTTTTGTTCTTTTTTTTGGCCTTGACCGTGCACAAAACACAATAGTCGTTAACTCCTTACTGAGGAACTTACCAATACAAACGTGTTGGTTACGTAATTCATGCATAGTGTATGAGCGCAAAACAACAGATTGTGCACGGTCGTGGACTTTTTAACCTAAATCTTGGCATCTTTGTTTGCTCCTTTGATGTTTTCCGAGCTTCCAAACCAGTCCCCTCTATTAACTATGATCAAACTCTTACAGTGAAACTCGGCTATGATTATTTATGGTATCCTATTGTGGGTTTCACCTTATTAATCACAATACAGACAATTAACATTCCAGAAAATATTTTTGGACTTCACGGTCTTCCGAGTTTCACAGTAATTATGCATGTCATGAATTTCAATGAAATGTTGTGTTAGACCGAAAACGGAAGCAGTTGTTCCGAGAAATTAAAAAGCGGATACCGTTCACTTTGGGTTGAGCTATCTTTCCATGTGCCAAAAGTCATTTCAACGCATGTCATGCCAAAAATGTGAAACAATCCAGTAGAATAAAAGGCCAAAAACTAGACAGATTACACTTCAAATCTTCAGCGAGCATGAATTTCGAAGGAAACAATAAACAACTGCGTTATACATTAATAATATTTATAAATAAATAGCTTGAAGTCTTTTCTTAAAAGTAGGCAAGAAAATTGCCAGAAACAACATCAGAATTAGGAGAATTGTAAAAACTAATGGCCTTAATAAAAAGCGCGGAGAATTGTTTAGTACTAGTTCTGCAGTAAAGTAATTGAAACGTCTTACATTTCTTGCATAATAGGAATGTATTTGAATTTTTCAGTAAAACCATTTTTCTTTTGCTAACAGTGAACAGGAAGGGTCGAGAATTGATGACAGTACATACATTTGCCCAATTGCAAGGTGTATATGTTGTATATTTCATCATCATCGGTTGGGGAGGTGGCTAGGCCTTGCTTGGAGCCGGTCTAGAATGGAGCAGTAAGGCATCTCCTCCCCTCCACTAGCCTGGGTGGGCACCTTGGGAAAGTGCCAGTACACCCTTAGCCCTCATTGACCAGGGTAACGGTTTGGGTAGGAAGAGCTCATTAGCTTTGGTAAGCTGTCTACCTAGGAAGTTGCTTACCCGAATGAATTCAAAGTCTGTCCCAGTGAGCTTGGCGGAAGAGACTTTTTTTTTTCCAACGGCAATGATGGTGGTTCAGCAACGCAGTGTGGAATGCGAAGGGCATGCTGGAGCACATAGTAAGGCATGGCCATCCACTGCAGCCGAGATTGTCCCCAGATGTAACGATGTTTTCGTGCCACTGGACTCTGACTTTCAAGGCCGAGAGAGTGGGATTGTCTCCGTACAACGGCTTTTCCACGAAAATATCATTCACGCACAGGTCACATCGCATTTCATCTTTCATCAAGTCATCCACGATTCCCACTCATCCCAAACCAAGTCCTGCGGCGATGAGGGAATGGCAAAGCAACAGGTGGAGGTGACCACTGGCAGTTGTAGTCATGATCCTGCACGTAGGCGGCCTTGGACCAGTGGTCCTTCTTCTCTGTACCCGGGGCACCAGAGAAGTCCGGCAGCATCCTGGGCGACTGAGCAGCCCTTTTTAGGACAGCACTGCTCACCCTAGCAAGGGAGAAGCCTAGAAAAGGTGGCCTAAAAATTGCCTGCCCTACATCATCTGGCCAGCTAACCGCGGTTGGCAGATCACCTACACATGCGGTCGAATCCAATTGAGAAAGAAAAGACTCACATTAGGAGCATGGAATATTCGTACACTCATGGACAAAGATGACTCAGTAAGACCCCAAAGGAGAACAGCCCTTGTTGCAAAAGAGTTATCTCGCTACAACATTGACATTGCTGCCCTAAGTGAAACTCGGCTTGCAGAATCTCTGTACGGTGGCCAATTTACATTATCAACTCCGTTGATAAAACCAAATTTTTGTATACTTGCAGATGAAGGATCCCTTACAGAACTAACCTGTGGCTACACCTTCTTTTGGAAAGGAAAGACTCAAAGCGAGGACAGGATAAATGGGGTTGGCCTCGCCATCAAAACAAGTTTGATGAAACAACTCCCTACCCTGCATGTTGGTATCAATGAAAGGTTGATGAAGCTCCGCCTGCCCCTCAGCCACAATCGGCATGCAACAATCATCAGTGCATATGCGCCGACTTTAACTAGCACAGAAGAGGCAATTGAGCAGTTCTATGCCAACCTCAGCTCTGTATTGGACTCTGTCCCTGCCAATGATAAGCTAATACTTCTTGGCGATTTTAACGCCCGAGTTGGCTGTGATCACAATCAGTGGGAAGGAGTACTTGGCAAACACGGCACTGGCAAAATGAATGCTAATGGCCTCCTGCTGTTGAGCAAGTGCACAGAGTATAACCTGATCATCACAAACATGATATTCAGAATGGCAGATAAGTACAAGAATTCTTGGATGCACCCCAGATCTAAACAGTGGCACCTGATAGATTATGTCATTGTCTGCCGGCGCGACATTCGTGATGTCCTCATCACCAGAGCTATGCGGGGAGCAGAATGCTGGACAGACCATAGGCTTATCCGCTCCACATTGAATCTTATCATAGCCCCCCACCATCCAAGGCACCAGAAACTTTCCAGAAGAACTTTTAACGTGGCCAAACTTCAGCAGTCTCGATGTCTCGACACTTTCCAACATAAGCTGGATGAACAGCTAGCTACCATTGGTCCACTGTTCGGTGATCCAACTCAGAAATGGAACCAATTCAGAGACACGGTGACAGAAACAGCAAAATCAGTTCTGGGCTTAAATAGCCGTAACCATCAGGACTGGTTTGATAAGAACAACAGTGCCATTGAAGATCTGCTGACCAAGAAGAACAAAGCATTTATGGAGTGGCAAAATGATCTGGGTTCCTCAACGAAGAAGGAGAGATTCAAGTCGTACCAGTCTTTGGCCCAAAGGGAAATACGTAGGATACATGACCAGTGGTGGGAGAAGAAAGCCGACGAGATACAAGCCTTCGCTGACTCTAACAACTCAAAGCAATTCTATAATTCCAGTAAATCAGTGTATGTCCCTCTAAAATCTCGCTCTACCCCTCTGCTTTCAGTTGACGGAGTAACACTAATCAAAGATAAGGCTGCGATCAGAGAAAGCTGGAAGGAGCACTTCAGCCAGCTCCTGAACCGTCCATCCTCGGTTGACCAGACAGTACTTGACCATATCCCTCAGAGACCAGTCCTTGAAGAACTCGACAACACTCCCTCCATGGAAGAAGCCCAAAAGGCCATAAGATAGATGAGCAGTGGCAAAGCACCAGGAAGGGACGGAATCCCAGCAGAAGTATATAAGGCACTTAGCAACGAGGCTCTCCAGGCTTTCCATAGCATTCTCATTAGCATTTGGGAAGAGGAGGAAATGCCAGCTGACCTCCGCGACGCTTTTATCGTCTCCCTTTTCAAGAACAAAGGACTAAGAGCAGATTGTGGGAACCACAGAGGCATCTCCCTTCTTTCCATTGCTGGAAAAATCCTAGCACGCATTATGCTGAATAGAGTTATCCCTTCGATTGCAGAAAAAAACCTTCCGGAGTCACAGTGTGGTTTCCGCCGTAATCGAAGTAGTGTTGATATGGTCTTTGCAGTTAGACAGATCCAAGAGAAATGCATTGAGCAGAACATGAGCCTCTACGCGGTCTTTATAGATCTCACTAAAGCTTTTGACACTGTCAACCGCGAGGCACTATGGGTCATTCTCGGAAAACTCGGCTGTCCGGCAAAATTCGTTAAGCTCATCCAACAATTCCATGACGACATGACAGGAGAAGTGATAGTAGACGGTGAACCCTCTGAGAGATTCGGCATCACAAATGGCGTAAAACAAGGCTGCGTGCTCGCACCAGTGCTTTTCAACCTGTTCTTTACCCAGGTGTTACTTCACGCTACTAAAGACCTGGAATTTGGTATTTACATCAGATACCGCTTGGACGGTTCACTGTTTGATCTGAGACGCCTCTCAGCGAGAACGAAGACACTGGAGAGACTCCTAATTGAGGCGCTGTTCGCTGATGATTGTGCCTTGATGGCCCATAAGGAAAACCATCTGCGTGTAATCACTGACAAGTTCTCGGAAGCTGCAAAGTTGTTCGGCCTGACAATCAGTCTCAGTAAGACCGAGGTTCTCCTTCAGCCTGCGCCTGCAAGCTCTCCTCAGCAACCTTCTATCACTATCGACGACACACAACTGAAGAACGTCGAGTCGTTTAGATACCTGGGCAGCATCATCTCCAATGATGGCTCTTTGGATAAAGAAATCACAACCAGGATACAGAAAGCAAACCAGGCACTTGGCAGACTCCCCACCAGGGTCCTACAGCACAAAGGCCTTCGCCTTGCAACTAAGCTCAAAGTTTACAACGCTGTAGTTATTTCATCACTGCTCTACGGCTGTGAAACATGGACTCTGTACCGCAGACATGTTAAACAGCTGGAACAGTTCCACACACGATCATTACGATCAATTATGCGGATACGGTGGCAGGATCGGGTCACAAATCAAGAAGTCCTTGACAGAGCTAATTCTACCAGCATTGAAGCTAAAATCCTTCAGGCACAACTACTCTGGACTGGCCACTTGATCCGGATAGATGAAACTCGGATCCCACGCCAGCTCTTCTATGGTGAGTTGGTGTTGGGCCACCGTAAACAGGGCCGCCCAAAGAAGAGGTACAAGAACAATTTGAAAACCAACCTCAAATGGGCAGGTATTCATCCCAAGGAACTGGAAACATCTGCAGCGGACAGATCGGGCTGGAGAGTGACAATAAGAAGTGCTGCTAATAACTTTGAAAAAGACCGCCGACAACGCCTTTTAGCAGCCCGTGTGCGTCGACATAGAGCTGCGTCATCGGCCCCACCAACAGAAGGGATTCCATGCGAAATCTGCAATCGACTCTGTGCCTCCGCATTTGGACTACGCAGTCACATGCGTTCACACCGCTGACATTATTTAACTTTCTATTTTTTGCAGTTTAGTACATGTACATTGTTTTGGAGCGCAACGTAAAGTCTTCCTCGTTTATCGAGAGACAACCAACATGTTGCCGGTAAAATCCGTTTTTCCCTAGGTTAAATTGGTGATTCTCATTTTACCTACAATTGTTGAATATGCACTATGATATAATGAGGAACTTGTTTGGAGCCTAAATTAAATCTAGGGAAAAATAGGGTCAGGTTAGGATTGGTTTTGGTTATTATATATCGATATATCAATTATGACTTATAAGTATACGAAAGTAAACAATGAAAGGAACAGTGTTGGGTTGATCATGTTCGTCTCTGAAGAGTAGTGGTGAAGACACAGGACTATAGATCTGGAGGGTCCGAATTCGAGTACAGGTAATCGCATAGTTCAGGTCTTTGTTCTATAATAATGTTACAATGTTGAGACTGAATGGATAAATGTATGAATACTGAAACGGATAACCGATTAGAGAGCTGCATCGAAGTTGCAGCAGCAAAAGACTTAAGTTTTATGATATACGTGGTATTGCTATGCATATGACTTGCTTTACATCGGAGGCTATCATGAAAGTCGCCGGTAGATAGTCACTATGAAAAATGTACCTAAGTTCTAGTTTGGTAAGTACTTCCTTCAGTGTACCTCAAGGATAGCTCCTTGGACCAATTCCCTTTGCACTGATTCAATAATTTCTCCTTTCCTAACCTGTAACACACTTGCTGCTGGGGTAATAGATATTTCAACACACTTCATTCCTTCGGCTGCTAAATATTACATTTTTCACTCAAGGAACGGAAATTTACAAATAGGATACCAGAAGCAGCAGTAGATAAGTCACAAATTATGATTATTAAACATTCCTATTAAAAAAAACCTAAGATCGTGCGTCTTAATTAAAGAAATTCTAAGTGTTAAAGATGATCTTCGAAGTAAAAACAGAAATTTGAACAATTTTCTTATCAACTTAAGTGTCATTGTCTGAGAAAGTGTTCCAGGGGCCAAAAGTTGTGGTCAACCGATTTGGCTGAAAATTGGCACAGAAGTTGGGTATAATGAGATATTTCAAAAGCCACTTTGGCTCACTTCTCTGAGTTTTAGTTTTGGAGTTACAGGGGGGGTCTCATTTTTTGCCCCTTGAGCACCAAAAATCCAGCCTTCCAGGAGGCATTTTGAAAGTGTGATAAGACCCCACTGGTAAATTGTGCTGCCAAATGAATTTGACAATGAACTCTACTATAATAGAGCTTTCAGTTCATGCATGTAACTTTGTCCTCAAGGTATTTCACAGAGAGGAGCCTGGGGCTAGAGTTTGGCCAAAATTGATGCTAAAATTATAACCCAAAATAGCCATTTTTCAAAATTTCACTATATTCACCTGCCTTCTTGCATAACTTCCAAACCTATACCACTGTTTACTTTAGTCACCCAGTTATCAAAATCAGTTGAGAAAAATTTGGCTTATTATGGTTTATTGAATTTTTGAAACAAACACTTCATGCCCCTCTAAGGCGGTGCAAAATGGAATTTTGAGCCTAATTCAGGCCATAAACAAACCAAATTGTTGACAAGAAGCCCTTATTCTGTATTTGGTAAGTGAAAATGAATTGTCAAGGCCAAATCAGTTTCGTTGTTTAGAAATAACACCGATTCTTACCTTAAAATTCATCTAAAAGGGGCCTCTGATTAGCGCAACAAACACATAATTTAGCAAATCAAAGGTGATTTTATTCTTTGAAAACCTAGTAACGACCAAAGAACACAAATGACAATGTTCTGATGTACATATAACAACCTCTTTACAAGATGCTTAAATTTTTCTTTGATTAATTTTATAGTCGTCAGTTTCATGTCATCTTTCCAAGCAAGCATTACTCCAAGCATGGAAAGTCTCCATATTTTGTCCGGCTCATTATTTTTATATTTTTACCATTTAAATTTAGCGTATGAAAAGGTTCGTCAACGTATAATCTTCGTCTGACCTTGTAATAGCCTGAATAGTTGTTTTTAATACCCATCAGCAAAGGAGCATGACCATACATACGTAGATTACACTGACATATACGAGCTTCAGTGAGCAGTATCCAGGTGAACTGTGATTTTCCGATTCCATTAGAGCTAAAAAAATGAAACCATCCATCCACGGTTAGGAGCGCTGGATATCAAAAAGCTTGTTTTGCTTTTAAAAAGAAAATAACCCAAACAAAGCCTTCCATAGAGATGATGCACTTGTTACTACATCAAGCTAGCTGGCCCGCCATTTTGGACTTGAAGAGTGTGGGGACTGGACCGAGTTCCCGTCCAATCCTTCTCCCGTTTCGCGGGAATTTGTTCTGTTTTTCATCAGGTGTGTTCGAAATTCTAGAAAGTGATCTGTTTCAGGATAAATTTTTATGGCACTTTATTCCTTTGAAGGGGTAAATGACCAGTGCAGTATCACGTCATGGGCTGTGCAAGAAACAGGAATGCTTCCTTTGTTGTCTTGCGATAGTGACATGACTGCATGATTAAAGCACAAGTAGAAGAGTTCAGGTGTGTCCGGGGAAGAAGAGGAAGAGCTGGTGATGCCAAAGCTACAGGTGCTTCAAAGTATCAGTTAGGGATCATATACGCTCACAAACGACATTTATCGTGATCTAGGGGACTCTTCTGACTGAAGAGAAATTTAGAGAAGACGATATGTAAATTACGATATTGTCGACTCAAATTGTTTGTTTATGGTTGATTGATTCGCATGTTAATATCCTGGGTCCTTAGGAAGAGCACTAAACATTCGTCATATTTGTCCAAAAAAAAAAAAAAAAACAAGTACGATAAGAATAACTTGAAGGCTGTTTTTTGTCTGCTCGAGCTGCTTGTTTACATTACGCTTGTCACGTGCACACGCTTATCATGCAATGCACAATTCAGTTACCAGTTTCCATTATTTACCATTTTCGTCAAAGATATTTGCAAACATGCCGAGAACGCATCTTTTATGAGTCAAGTGAGTCAATGAGTCAATGAGTCAATGAGTCATGAGTCAATGAGTCAATGAGACTCACAGTCAATATAGCAATAATTTGTTGACTAAGCCTAAGCCCTCGTTTCAGTGATTAGGCCTAAGCGCTCTCTGAAATTTTAGCTTTCATTTTATGGTTTAATTGACTGCACTAACTCGTTGACTCATTGACTCATTGACCCATGACTCATTGACCCATTGACTCATTGACTCATTGACTCATTGACTCATTGAATCATTGACTCATAAATACTTGACACTCAAACATGCTGCATCTAAGTTTTTCGACAAAATTGACATTT
>NC_090877.1:38469888-38477388 GCF_036669935.1 Montipora foliosa | reverse complement strand
TGCGCTTCAGATTCTAGTATACGCTTAAATTCTTTTCTCGCCAAATTCTGACGCCTAGTTAAAAGTGACACAACAGTATCCTTATGGAGTCCTATGACATATACACATGCCATTGCGCATTCGATCTGCGCATTTCGAGTCGGATTTCCTATCGGTGATGCTTACTAATACAATGATTTTTTTGCTCGGTTTAAAACTATCCGGAGAAAGGGAGAGGAAAAGTGAGATGTTATAAAAAATCTCAGTACTCAACCAGTGTGGCGCTGAATCCTACAAACTAACCTGCGGTTAAGTTAAATTGTACAAAATACCAGTTTGAAAAGGAAATCGCCTTTTCTCGAGCTTATTTTGGAATTGATAACCAGACGAATGTACGAGTGATGATGCATAATACATCCCCCAAATGGGAAGACCAATTTGAGAACTTTGGCACTTTAAATTTCGTAGTGGTCGAGAAGATCGCGTGTTCCGGCAGTTTTAAATATAATACACTGAACATTTTTGTTGATTTTATACTGCGTTCAGTTTTGAAAACGGTTTTCATTCAGCTGTGAAACGTTCTATTCAGGTTTCAGTACTTTTGTTTCAATAAGGCTCTTTTTTGTTTTCGTGATCAATTTTGTTACGGTAGTTTCTTTTACGAAAAATAACGGTAAATCCAGTTTCGTCCATTTTTGTTTTGATCCTACCACTCTTGGTCATTTCATGCAAAAATTCCCTGGTAACTTAACCGCGGCTCTAGAGAAATAATTTGTCATTAATTGCACTGTTCTCGTTTAATCAGGAGAAATGTTTTAAGGACGGATAGGGTGGGGTTAAGGAAGAGGGGGGAAGGGTTAGGGTTAAGGGGAGTGGGGAACGTCTCATCCAGAAAGTTCTCTAATGTTTCAGGTCACTTGACTTTAGGGATGCTGTCTAAATTTCTTGCCGCATGCTCTTCTTTTTTTAAATTATTCTAGCTTTTTTATAAGTAGACTGTATGGTGATTACTGTTAATGTTACATCAAATCAGGGATTTAATACTTAAAGGTGAAAGTTTCAACCGTGGGGATCCAATCACGGTTTTTTGAATCTGACCAGTGGTGATTGTCTTTATTGCAGGATATTTTCGCTATCTTTGGAGTTCGTGATTTTCTTCCATCCGATTTCATCATTCACTGGTTGGCTAAATATGTATGTTCGGAAAAAGATTTAGAATCATTTTGTTCTGGTATTTTATTTGTCATCTGCGGTTTTGATAAGAAGCAATTGAACGAGGTAAGAAAAACTAAAAAGGCTTTTGTAGCAAGGAGAACGATGTTACCGACTTTGTTTGTTTGTTTGTTTCTTTGACTTTTGTTGTTAGTTTTGTTTTTGTGTTAATTTTACTTTATTTCTGATAGACTCGACTGCCAGTTTATTTGACACACACACCTGCAGGGACATCCGTAAAAAACATTATCCACTTTGCTCAGGTATGTGTAACAGAAAAAGAGACGGTAGGAGTTAATGTTGGGACAAAGTGTTGGCAGTGTAGCAGATAACTTGTGATACTTCTCTTACGCTTGTGAATTCTGATCGGTTTCTTACAGATGGTTCACTCCAAAAAATTTCAAATGTACGACTATGGTAGTTCATCCAAAAACATGGAATACTACGGACAGGTAGGAATGTGTAGCAGAAAAACCTGTGGTCTTGTCACCCTCCCCCGAAAAACTCTCCTCATTCCTCCTGAATTGACTTCCATTTACGGAGTTTTACACGTTTTAGAGCCATAGTATTCACACAATTAGACAGTGCAGTGAATCAAGCTTTATTCAATACACTCAGTATTGTAAGAGACCATTGGCTTCTCTCAGTAGGTTTGTTGCAACAGCAACAGTGAACAGCGTGCTTCAGCACTCAGCTTTCCCTTTCTTCAGTTACTCGTATTTTTGAAATAATGAACTCCTTCATAGTTAAAAATCAAATCTTTGGGGGGGAATCCACTACCACTGGACTCCTCTTACTCTGGACTCTGGACTCCAGACACGTTGTTGTAACTGCTACTGGGTCGTTTAGTTCGTTAATGACGCAAACACACAGAACAAGCGTCACACACCTATGGCTTTGTTTAGCGGGCGCGAAGCTTCAAACTCAAAACCATACATGTTCACTTTCCTGAATTACCCGCCTTCGCATTGTCACGTACAATCAAACACACTGTACTATATCAATCAGCACTTTATAGCCTACCAAAGGGTGTCGGGCTTTTAGGATCTTCCTATCGGTTTCCGAGAAAATCAACTTTGAAGTTGACCAATAGAAAATTTTCTGTTTCACGACACGCAGAGAAGCGTCAAAGTAAAAATATTTCGAATTTTTTTAAAAGCCCGACACACTTTCGTGCAGCAATATCCGATTATCATTTTTGCCAAATTTCGTAAAAATCCGACAAATCCGCATACGCTATAAATTCATTTGAAGAGGAGCAATTCCTGGAAAAATAAACCTCGAGTTTTCGGGCAGAAAAGATTTTACACGTTTTGACACCTTGTCAATGCGGGTGTGAATGCGGTGATGCCGCTATGATGCCGCCGACCAATGAAAATCGACGTAAGGCCCCCTGAAGAGGGTTCTTGACAAAACAGTTTTGAATAATTTCCCCGGCGTGAAAAGGCATTCAGCGCTGCATCGTTAGCCATAGATTATTTATACCTGATTCCAGATTTAGCCCTTGTCCCTATCAGCGAACCTAGTTTTCTTTGTTTCCTCGATGAAATCTTTATTTTTTTTTTTAGGACCGGTCTTTTTCTTACTTTTTACCCAGGGAGAATTTTCCCGTTTCGACTTCTCTCCTCGTTTCAAGCGTTTTATGGCCTAGTAAGAAGGATATCGCCTCGCGTATTCCTTTAACACAACGACTACAAATGCCGGTAAATGGCGAACTCGACATGTGATGAAGTGAAGATACCCGGATGTATTCCCGCGTCAAACTGCACGGGAGGTCTAAATTTAAAGTGTTGATATCTCCCAACACCTTGGAGGTCACAAAAAACACAAAATTTGCAATAATTCCGCAAGAAAAAATCATTTTCCAACAATTCTCTTTTAGAAGAAAGCAAATATAATGAGCTATCTTGTGGTAGCTTTTTAAAATTTTGCAAAATTCGAGACCGAAAAGGTTAGCAGTAACCTTAACAAGACGCTTTACTTATATGCGAAGTTGCTTTCCACTGATTCTTTTTATTTTTCTCTAGTCTACCCCGCCCATCTACAACTTGACCAATATGAAAGTGCCAGTGGCTGTATACTGGGCCCAGAACGATTGGCTTGCTGATCCTACTGACGTGCGAAATTTGCTACCTCAGTTGTCAAACAAACTCTACGATAACTACATCATCAATTGGGACCATTTAGACTTCTTCTGGGGAAAGGATGCTGCGACAGTAATTTATTACGATATTATTAAAAATATTAAAACGTTTTTACGGTAACACGATATACGTACACGTGTAATCGGCATGCCCATTAGGGCAATGGGAGTTGAAACAGATAACTCTCCCACGTAGTTGCCACAGCGTGCGAGTGCTTTATCCATTCAGGAGCGTTTTTATGAGAATGATCTGCTAACTAATCAGAGAAACAAATTGCTCTTTATAGTCTTTATCGCATATGGGGCAAAATTAATGAATGCTGATTGGCTGAGATGGAGGACATTCTTGTGTTATTCATAAGGGCATTTTTGGTAATCAAGAGAGCATGATTACTTGAACCTGATAAGTTAACATGCAGTTACTTAGCCGGTCAGAGCAAGCGAAGTTACAAGGTATTACAAGAATTTCAATCTTTCTTCGAGATTTTGAGTCTGATTACACTGCTTTTTTCCACATATAAAGTGCATTTTTAAGCGCTATTTCTGTTGACGGAAGGACTTAAATTGACTTACAGAGTTGCTTCGCGATTCGGGCAATTTAGTGAAAACTTTGAAAACTACGAGTGAAATTAAGGGTGCATTTTTTTGGAAAATCCGAAAACGGTTTCTTGAATCCTAAAACCAATTTTTGTTTTTTTTTGCCGAAATCCAAAAACGGATCGTGAATCAGTCTAAAGTATCCACACTTGAGGAGGATAAAATGGGTCAAATCTAAATCGGATTTTTGAGATTCAGAAAACAGGGGAACATAGTTAGATCTCCTGCAAATTTCACACCAGAAATTACACCAAAAGTATCTTGACAGCAATAATATTGTTAGGACCTTTCCTACAGTTAAAAAATTAAACTACAAAAAATACCCTATGTAATCAATTTGGACTTTAGCACGCATGTTTTTCGTCATCTCTTTTTATCGATCGCTAAGGTATTTTCTTCTTTCTGGTTACATTTTCATCGAAGAATTTCTCCAAAACAAACCAGTTAAAATTGCACGCAACTCTGGGTTTTGTTTGTTTGCGATTTCATGGAAAATAACCCTTTTTCGGATTTTGCGCTTTTTTGACGCTGAATAATCCGTTGATCCGTCACAAATCCGTTTTTGGATTTTCCCAAAACAATGCACCCGAACCTTAATTGCCCTTGGGCCCATCACATACTAATTACAACTTACTTAGATTCTCGCCCAAAGTTGGAAATGATGAAGACAGGATGAGGGGAGAGAACACATCCCCATGCCCCATGATTTATACAACTTTAAGCTTTGCGCAACGCTGTAAAAGTTATTTTGGTCTCGTGTCCATAGTCTCGCAACCAATGATAAAAAAGAGCCCATTTCCTAGTTGCTCTTTGCCTCAGTTTTAAAGCGAGTCCTGGTGCACAACCATTCAAGAGGCAATTAGTGGTGTATTTTCTTTCAAATCAAACTTATTATTATTGAATGGTTTGGCACAAAGACTCGTTTTGAACCAGAGACAAACAGCAATTCGGAAATAGCCAATTAGGTTTCTTCTTTAAGAATAGCCGCTTACCACGGGCTGAATTTAGATTGACAAAAATTATCTTTGGAAGAGGCTGGCCATGTATTTGGATGTGTTCTCACCCCTCACCCTCTCCTGATATGATATATTAAATCACTTTTTACCCTCATATTTCTTTTAATTTCAGTATTTTTATTGTTGCACCGTTTCCGTTAATTCCGCTAAAATCATTATCTTTAGTGCTGTCAGTGATATCACACACCATATATCTATTCAAGCAATGACTACATTTACATGTGACTGTAGTCATTGCTTGCAAAATCCAGATGAAGAAAGGCAGTGCATTTCGAAATTGTTGGCTTTTTCCAATAGATTCCTTCACCTTTATATCAGCCTTGCTCTTTTTAGCTTTTTTTCTTATTCCGTGTTTTATATTTTTTCGCTTGCACCAGAATTTCAAGCCTACTAGGTGTCACTTTATTAAGTACTGTAATAATAATAAGAAGAAGAAAAAGAAGAAGAAGAAGAAGAAGAAGAAGATTAGTATTATTAATATTAATATTAATAACAATAATAATAATAATGATGATGATGATGATGATGATGATGATACTCGTCTCTTTTGTGCATGACTGAGCGTGAGAAAAGCTCTGGGGAACCCTGAAACAAAGTGTCGTCTCATTGGTTTTCGTGGAGAACAATGAAAAGCGTCTCTGATTGGCGCATTCATGTTAGCAAGGGGAGTAAGCAGGCCCCGTAAGGTTCAAATAGTCCCTACGGCGGATGTTATCCTACATAGAGTTTCCCAATGCCTCGGGTAATGCGCAAATATAAGATCCGATGCTCTGGTGACAAGAATGTATTTAACCGCGGTACAATTCACCAGCAATATGCAATTGAAAATTAAAAGCCATATGTACGATTAAAAGTTATAAACCAAGTACAGATATGAATCCCGAGTCTGAAACAATGACTATGATTAACTCTTTGTTCAGTCGTTTGAATTGCTTGAGATACTCTGCTTTCCTTAATTTCTAAAGGCAAACTGTTCCACAAAACGGCATCCTTATAGCTATAGCTATTTTTGTAGTAGTTCAGCGCGGTTGCGGAACATTTACCTTATTCACGAAGTCTCCCAAACAACAACCAGATGGACAAATTTCGAACAGTTATTCAGGCGCCAGTCTCTGTAGAGATTTAAATACCATTGTCGCTCTTTCAATTTGCCTTTGAAAACTAGGTTTTTCTATCCTATGTATTCAAATAAATTCAGTAATGCCATCTGCGTTGAGCAGTAGTAACTTTCTCAATACGAGCGCCATGGGTTGAAGGTCTAGGAGGAACTGTTAAAGTGCACAGTCTCTCTGTTGACCCAATAATTATGAGCATCAATTCCGTTTTTGTCATATTTAGCGTGAATTTATGTGCTATCAGCCAACTGCTAACTCCCTAAATCATGGTTTAGATTGAATATTGTTAGCGCTGAAACCTTCGTAGGGCAGCAGGGTATCATCGGCATACATCCTTGATCGACAATTTTAAAGGCAATTTGGTAAATCATTAATATTATATAATAAAAATAACAACTGTTCTAAGAAAGTGTTTTGAGGAACACCCATCTTAATTAATAATTAATTAATGAGCAGCTCGCAGAAAGCGACCCATAAACTGAGCATCTCTGCATGCGGTTGTCCAAGTAAGACTCAAACCAAGAGTGCGCGTCATCATCGCATATGCCGTAATTGCTTAATTTAGATAAAAGGATTTCGTGATTGATCGTATCAAAGGCCTTCTTTAAGTCCAGGAAGACGACTGCGTTGACTTTTCCTCGGTCATCGTTATAACCCCAAGAGTCCGTAGCCTCAAGTACCCGACAAGTAGAGCCGTGACAGTCGAATGATTGTGCAAAAACGTAATTGATATTTATAAATAAAATCGTTTTCTGCCAAATACGAGTACAATTGGTCGTCTCATCCTTTTTGTTTTTTTTGGTGAATCACCCTGACTACCAAAATTTACAATATAACAACTTTATCGTAAGGTATAATAAGTTCAATCATTCAAACTATCAAGTTTAAAATATATATTTTGGAAAACCATGAAAACAATTAGAGGATAATTAAATACATTGCATTGCATTGCAAACACAAGAACAACAACAAAGTAGAAATTCGACGAAAGTTAATAATCTCTTGATAAAAGCCATATATATTCGAACTGCGGAGAGAATCATATTACGATGCTGATCATCGCATTATTAATTAATATTACCTAACCAGTAACGAAAGGAAAGCCAGGAAAATTCAGACTTGAAAGGAAATTTTCGGGCCTTTCTTTCGTTACTGTTCAAGTAACGTTAATTAATAACTGCGATGATCAGCAGAAGAAGAAGAAATTGTCTTTAAAGATTAACAAGGACCCCATGTGATATCGAGTGTTCGATTGATCAGTAGAAAAACGAAAAATTGCGAAAATTAGATGACGTTATTAACGATTATCAATGAAAAAATGGCTAGGTGTGCCTGCGGTGCGTCAGTTTTGCATTTGGTGATGAAGAAATGAGTTGAAAATTAAAGTAAATTGATGGAGTTACTGTTAATGATATTTCACCTTTCCTATTAAGACCTA
>NC_090877.1:38437388-38444888 GCF_036669935.1 Montipora foliosa | reverse complement strand
TTGCAAAAATCAGTTGGTGGAATGCTCTACCGACTGAGATACGAAACCACTGATTTGGGAGCTTCTGCGGCGAGAGGACTGATGAATGAAATAACCGTATATAAACAAAATTACCTAAAATCCCAAAATTCATCCGAATGCACCGGGTACTTGATATGACGTAAGCCATAGGTATTTCCTCGAACATTGCCCAACCAAACATCGAACCCCGCATCGGCTAAAATAAAGGCAAAGCTCTGATTGGGTAGGTTTGCAACCCAGTTTGAGGATGCACAAAGAAGACCATGTTGCAGGAATACCACTGGTTTTGGACCGGAACGGAAGTCTTGTTTCACCTGCTTTCTTCCTGCTGGTATTCTCTGGATGTAAATGAGATAACCGTCTTCCGTTTGAACGGTATACTCCTCTGCTGGGTAACCATGATAACGAATTATTTGGGTCTGCAAGTAAAATAGTTTTTAAGTCAAATTTGTTATAATTCAGACGCGAGGTGCTGGTGTAGATGACTTGTTGCCTGGTACTGATATTTATTTTGGTTCGTCAGTTTCACTTTAATGCCCACGAAAAAAATGTCACCGGCTGTTTTCCATTTTTCGTGGCCTTTGGTGCTGTTTGAAACTTAAGACAAAGATAACCTTCACACAGTCATGAGCTCCTGAGTTAGTGCAGGAAAGTCATCAGATCTCAAGTACGAGGCCCTCCAAGGGGCCTTCTGATGTCGCTTTGTCGCTCATTTTCCAGCCCACGTGTCGCCTATTTGGCTAGAGACAAATGTCACCGTCGTTTTTTCGCTGCAATACAATTGTCGCTGTCGCTTTTTCGCTAGAATAGAAATGTTAGCTAAACGTGCTTAATTTTTGCGTCCTGTAATTTTGTTTAATTTAAAGAGTAAAATCTTCCTTCTTTTTACAGAAGATCGAGCACTACTGAGATCACCATTACTGAGAAAGCCCGAGATAGACTTTTGAAAGGTTTTGGTGATCTTAGCGACCTTAACGGGCTTAGCCACAGGAGCCTCGTTATGGCACCAAAATGTGTTTTTCTGGAAGGACGCGTCACTTCCGAGATTTGCTAACTACTATAATTAGTTTGTAGAACAGTTGCTGCTGCGACCTTTGGCGCTCACTCTCTTCTCGGTCTCTGAACCCACACGAAAATAAAATGGCTGACAGTTTGGAAGTTATTACTGTGGCAGAATTTGCTGACTGGTTACAGTCATTGCACATCACGCTTCCGGCATGCAACAGAGAAAACAGTTTATTCCTCAGCTTTTAAGGCCCGGCCGCCAGAATTGATCAGAAATTTTGTAAAATTCTGGGCTGTAAACCCTGGCTTACACAATTCGCAAGTAGTTTGGGCTGGGCTTATAACTTTGGGGGGGGGGGGGGGGGAAGAGGGGCTATAAGCGGAGCTACGGAAGTGTTCCGAGCTACGGAAGTGTTTATGCGGTTAAGCCCTCGGAATATTAATTATTAATTGATGTCATTGCTAGACTGTTTAAGGAGGCTTGAATAGTTTCTCCTTTTTTTAAAAAAAATAAACATATTCTGTCCTTAGATACAGTTAGGGTAATCATCTCAAAACGAAATTTGGCCAGGGTATTAAGAACCCATCATAGATTTCTCACATCACATTTTCCTCCAAAATAACGTTACCATGGCAACGATATAAGACATTTCTTTGAGCCTTAAAATCAAGATGTATTGTCTTTTTTTGAAAATACGGGAGGGTGAAATCTTCGCATTCAGCGTTCCCAGATAACGTTAGAAATAATCTCTAAAGTATTTAAAATTCAACAAAAGCTGTGGGTCAGTTTTTCAGAAAAATCAGTTTTTATGAAATATGTCTCAATTTTTTTTTTTTTTTTTTTTTTTTACCCACAGACGTATTAAATTAATCTAAGCAAACATACAAAAAATGAAAAAAATTCACCGTCCGGAAGCAGAAATATAAACGAGTAAAGTTGCAAAATCAGGAAAAATGAGGGGGTTACAAGATCAGCATTTACGCATGCGTCACCCGCTCATTCGAGTGCACGCGCGACTGGAGCTACACGCCAACACAAACGGATTTAAGTGACCATTAAACCGTTTGTGTACAATTTTCGTAGTTTTCGTGAACTGGAGATGCCTGCTTATATTCCATATATATAGCAATTAGAAGAAAGGTGAGCGGTATTTGTTTATTTCTTGTGACCCATTTTGAATCATGAGCTGACGCGAGCAGCTTTTAGAATTGCGTGTGTGGCTCCTAGGCTCGAAAGAGGCTCGAAAGGGTTTTTTTGAGCTGAGCGCGCCCGCGTAAGCCACACACGCAATTCTACAAGCTGCTCGCGTCAGTTCATGATTCAAAATGGTTCACCAGAAATAAACAAATACTAATATACATATAGAATATAAATAGGCATCTATTCACGAAAACTACGAAACAAGTACACACAAAATTTAATGGTCACTTAAATCCGTTTGTGTTGGCTTGTAGCTTCTCTCGCGCTTACACGCGAATGACCGAGTGACGCATGCGTAAATGCCGATCTTGCAACCCCCTCGCAACCCCCTCATTTTTCCTGATTTTGCATTTTTACTCGTTTGTATCTCTGCTTCCGGACGGTGAATTTTTTGCACTTTTTGCATGTTAGCTTAGATTAATTTAAACCGTTTGTCTTTCAAATTTAAAAAAAATTCTGTAGGTGAAAAAAAAAATTAGAGACACCTTTCAAAAAAACGTATTCTTCTGAAAAACTGACCTACAGATTTTGTTGAATTTTAAATATTTTAGAGATTATTTCTAACACTATCTCGTACCACTGAATGGGAAGATTTCACTGTCCCGTTTTTTTTTTTTTTTTAAGACAATATATCTTGATTTTAAGGCTCAAAGAAATGCCTTATATCGTTGCCATGGTAACGTTATTTTGGAGAAAAATATGATGTGAGGAATTTATGATGGATACTTAATGATTACCATAACTGTGTCTAAGGACAGAATATGTTTATTCGTTTGAAAAAAGGAGAAACTATTTCAAGCCACCTTAACTGCAAGAAAGACCGTCAAAACCCTCTCTGTAAGTATTAGTCAGTAATTACTGGTAAACAGTGTCAGACAACACTTACCTTTCCTTTCGATTCTTTCCTCTTGCAGCTCTTTTTGTACTTTTTTGGTTTTTTTGAGAATCATGTGAAAACGAGCTACGGAAGTGTTTATACGGTCATCGAAATACGTAAACTTCAAGCAACAATTAAGCCTTCGCATTATTAATTATTAATTGCTATCATTGCTGGACACTTTAAATGCAAGCGAAGGCCGTCAAAACCCTCTCTGTAATTATTGGTCAGTAATTACTGGTAAACAGTGTCAGACAACTTACCTTTCCTTTCTTTACCCTCGTGGCTCTTTTTGTCCTTCTTTTTGCTTTTTTTGAGAATGCTGTGACTGCTGTGAGATTTTTTTAATGTTTTCCCATTTCACGTACTCAACGTTAGCAAAAAGCGCCAGAAAAGCCGCACAGACGCGACAAAAGTCACCGAGTTACAGAGAATCATGACTGACGTGACTACGTGTCGACCTTTGTACCAAAAAAGGAAATTAGAGACAAAAGACGCTCACTGCATAACTTGAAGTGCGTCAAGTGTTGCACAAGAAATATACATGTAGCAACACCAACAGAAGAGAAGATTTAGAGTCATGCTGGCCTGGTCGGTCATGTCGCTGTCGAAATAACAAAGTGAAAAGATGTCGCTTTGTCGAAGTTACAAAATGTATTGTCGCTGTCGCAAATTGTCGCTTTTTTTTCCGTCACGCTCTGTCGGCTGACGGTGTTCGGGAACAAGATTGTCGCTACATTTTTTGCAATTTTGGAGCGATGTCGCTTGTCGCCAAGAACCCTTGGAAAGCCTCAAGTACGCAACCGCACCATTGAATTCTAGTTTTAATTTCACTAATTTTTATTACGTGACCGAGTCCCTCCGCTTTCATCAGTGTTGACTTGGCTTTCACTATGTAAGGGTCTGTCCGAGTCATCCATAAGGCCTGGTTTACACTATGACACAAGCATAGGCAAGGATCTCATGGATATACACACCAACCATCACTCTAAAAAAATGACCATTCTAAATCAGTTTCTAGACTGAACTAAATATTGCTATAGCAATAAGATAAGTTTGGCACTTAAACTTTATCTGTAAAATGAGAGTTTAACCTAGGGGACTTGTGGGGGGTATATCATGAGATCTTTCCCAAAATGACTGTGAAAATTGACCGACTTGAAACCTATCCCGTGTAAAGATAGAGAAGCTATTACCTCAGTGTGTGTTTGCGTGTCTAATGCTTTATTGTTGAAGTTGTTTTTGTTTATAAAGAAAGAAACAACAACCAATACCTAATAATTCAGGCCTTTGTTCAGCGAGGCAGGGTAAAAATGTTAGCATATATATTTGACCAAATTACGGGGCACCAAACGAGTAGTTTCGGGAAATATCTGTTTGGAAGGAAGGTGGGATTGATCTAAAGATCTAGACTTTTCGAATATCCGAACTCAGACTTTCGGAGACGCACTAAGAATTTGGACATTTTTTCTGAACATATTTAGATATTTCGGAAAAGTAATGAATAGTCTGGCGATTGCGTAGAAAAACATTGAAGAACGCTAGCATTTCACTGAGCTGAGTAAGGGTCAACTGTCTGTCACTAGAGGGCAATTTCGTATTTGTTCAGGACAAATCTGACTTGAAATCGGCCAGTGACCAAAAAATTGTCCGGAAAGCTACAGTCGCACTTGAGAACAAAATATGTGAACAAAACATCACACCATCCTGTCCATCCACAAACCGCGACACGAGGGATCTCTAAATGTTCTCGGCTGACGAAGATGTACGGCGCAAAAAGGTTTAAGATGATCCCGGCATTGAGCCGTCTTCGCTGAACTGAAAGGATTCTTGCAACGCGTCAGAACTCGTGGTAGAAGGAGATGGGCTGGGAGTTCCTCGATCGTTGAATATGTAAGGCTTAGGCATCGGATAGATCCATCCTGGTGGATATTGAGGAAATTGTTGCCCCATTTCATACGGAAAATATTGGTCGCCCCCGCCTGGATTCATGTTGTTGCGAAATGAGAACGTTATCAATTTTACCGCGAAGACTATCGCTTAGAGACTCTGCTACATATCACCTGTCAAATCATTTCCGAATCAAGACACCCTCGCTATTGTTTTCTAAGATTTGTTTCAGTTTGGCCTGCTCCAGAGATAGCTGTGATATTTGAAGATTTATAAATTCCATCATATTCGCCAGAGTTTGCTTGAGAATCATCATTTTAACTAAGCAAAAGCCCCCATTTTTTTTTTCAGGAAAAAAAATTACTTCGTAATGTAACGTTCTTGATCAGGTCCGTCACGATTGCTGGAACTTTCGGACGAGGCAAAAAAGCCGCCTAGTAACGTTTACGGACCTGAATTTCCCCAGAATATCCAAAATAGATACGTATTTTGCAGGGCAGCTACAAAACTTTTACAGCATTGCGGAATCCATCATACAGATTATAGGTAATTCCGAAAAATTTAACCTTGACATCCGATCGTTCGGTGCGTGTTTTGACACAATTAATACTCACTACCAGTAGTGCCGATGAAGGTCAACCCCCTAAACTCAGAAAAACGATTCTTTGCTCTCCTACTGGAATCTTCAATTTGAAGACTTTGGATTACCCAGTGAAATTTTCTCGATATAGATGAGGTTGAATAGTATAATGTTGTAGTTACAGGAATACGTACAATGCAAACTCACCACATTCATGTTTGTTTCGGGTAAATTGGCACCATCCTTAAGACGAAGTTTCGAAGCTAAGGTATCAGTTACCGGCATGAAGAATGCAGAAAACAGCACTACAATCGAAACAAGAAACATGTTTAACGTGATTCTATCAGTGAACAACTGGCTTCCTCGATACATTATTTGAGTGTTGCGTTACAACTCGTGACCATCTTGTGATGGGCGCTCCTTCGCAGCTCTCTCTTGTCTCCTCACGCAATGCTTCCTCCGAAGACCCAAAATCAATGAATTTTAAGTGCCACTTGAAAATGTTATAGTCGTTTCTTACTGAGAGTTTCAAGATCAGTAATCATTCCTCTCATAAAGAAAGGAAACTGGCCTTGAAGAAAATGTGTTTAAAAAAGAAAGATATAATGTGATACATCCTTTAGCTATAGACTTTTTCATCATTACAAAGCATTAATTAAGAGAAAATGATAATTTTCTCTTGACAGCATAATTTCTATTTTTACCGTGCTAGACCTTATATTGTTGTATCCCATTCAGTCAGTCCTGTAACACACTTTTATGCATGCACAATTTATTTATTTTAATCACTTTCACCACAACAGAGAAACAGGCTGTGGTGGGGGTCGCACGACAGAGCGAGGCTCCAAATTAAGCGCGCCCTCTTTACCCTCCCAACCATGATATACCACAGAAGACAGACCACAACACCGGGAACTACATGCACAGGAAACTTTTCGGGAAATTTTCCCACTCATGGGAAAAAATTGGGACAAGACATTACTTTTGGGGGGAAATTTTGGGTTTTTATTGGGAAAGAATGTCTACTTTTTTTTACATCCCAATATTGGGAATATGCTGTGAACGTTTTCCCAAGTTATACCCAAAGCTGGTAACAATATGGGAAAAGTTCCCAATTTATTCCCAAAATGGTGAATTATGGGGGAACATTTCCCCAAGTTATTCCCAGAATTGTGATTAATATGGGAACATTTATCCAAGTTATTCCCAGAACTGTGAATAATATGGACAAATTTCCCAAGTTATTCCCAGCGTTGGGAATGATATAGAAACCGTTGCCCAAGTTATTCCCAGAATTGTGATTAGTATGGTAACATTTCCCCAAGTTATCCCCAGAATTGTGATTAATATGGGAACATTTATCCAAGTTATTCCCAGAGCTGTGAATAATATGAACAAATTTCCCAAGTTATTCCCAGCATTGCGAATGATATAGAAACCGTTACCCAAGTTATTCCCAGAATTGTGATTAGTATGGGAACATTTATCCAAGTTATTCCCAGACTTGTGAATAATATGGAGACATTTCACAAGTTATTCCCAGCATTGTGAATGATATAGAAACCTTCACCCAAGTTATTCCCAGAATTGTGAATAATATGGACACATTCCCCCAAGTTATTCCCAAAATTGTAAATAATAAGGGATTATTTCCCCAATTTAATTCCCAATAGTGTAACACGGATAAATGAAAATTAAAGCCTTTATTATGATGATTCTATAGATTATAGAACTATCCTCCACGTTTGACCGGCCTTGTTCCAAAAGGAACATGAAGCATCAATGTTAAGAATTACACAGTCCATGTCAGCACTTTATCCACTATCCACTTAATGAATACCAGTATCTTTCCCACTTTGTTTGAGGGTTAATTGGAGGACTTCGCTCGGAATCTTGTTCATTTTTCTTCAATGTTTCCTGCGCCAT
>NC_090877.1:38420670-38424853 GCF_036669935.1 Montipora foliosa | reverse complement strand
TTGTGCACCATGACTCGCTATTAAAACTGAGGACAACAAGAGCAGCTAGGAAATAGGGCTCTTTTTTAATCATTGGATTTGCTGAGAACGTAAATGGGACACGATACCGAAATAACTGTATTACACATGCCGTGGCCGCGAAAAGCTTAAAGTTGTTATAAATCACATGGGGGCAAATCGGGGATGTGTTCTCTCCCCTCATCCTGTCTTCATCATTTCCAACTTTGGGCGAGAATCTAAGTAAGTTGTAATTAGTATGTGATGGGCCCAAGGGCAATTAAGGTTCGGGTGCATTGTATTGGGAAAATCCAAAAACGGATTTGTGACGGATCAACGGATTATTCAGCGTCAAAAAAGCGCAAAATCCGAAAAAGGGTTATTTTCCATGAAATCGCAAACAAACAAAAACCCAGAGTTGCGTGCAATTTTACCTGGTTTGTTTTGGAGAAATTCTTCGATGAAAATGTAACCAGAAAGAAGATAATACCTTAGCGATCGATAAAAAGAGATGACGAAAAACATGCGTGCTAAAGTCCAAATGATTACATAGGGTATTTTTGTAGTTTAATTTTTTAACTGTAGGAAAGGTCCTAACAATATTATTGCTGTCAAGATACTTTTGGTGTAATTTCTGGTGTGAAATTTGCAGGAGATCTAACTATGTTCCCCTGTTTTCTGAATCTCAAAAATCCGATTTAGATTTGACCCATTTTATCCTCCTCAAGTGTGGATACTTTAGACTGATTCACGATCCGTTTTTTGGATTTCGGCAAAAAAAAAACAAAATGGTTTTAGGATTCAAGAAACCGTTTTCGGATTTTCCAAAAAAATGCACCCTTAATTTCACTCGTAGTTTTCAAAGTTTTCACTAAATTGCCCGAATCGCGAAGCAACTCTGTAAGTCAATTTAAGTCCTTCCGTCAACAGAAATAGCGCTTAAAAATGCACTTTATATGTGGAAAAAATCATTGTAATCAGACTCAAAATCTCGAAGAAAGATTGAAATTCTTGTAATACCTTGTAACCTCGCTTGCTCTGACCGCTAAGTAACTGCATGTTAACTTATCATGTTCAAGTAATCATGCTCTCTTGAGTACCAAAAATGCCCTTATGAATAACACAAGAATGTCCTCCATCTCAGCCAATCAGCATTCATTAATTTTGCCCCATATGCGATAAAGACTATAAAGAGCAATTTGTTTCTCTGATTAGTTAGCAGATCATTCTCATAAAAACGCTCCTGAATGGATAAAGCACTCGCACGCTGTGGCAACTACGTGGGAGAGTTATCTGTTTCAACTCCCATTGCCCTAATGGGCATGCCGATTACACGTGTACGTATATCGTGTTACCGTAAAAACGTTTTAATATTTTTAATAATATCGTAATAAATTACTGTCGCAGCATCCTTTCCCCAGAAGAAGTCTAAATGGTCCCAATTGATGATGTAGTTATCGTAGAGTTTGTTTGACAACTGAGGTAGCAAATTTCGCACGTCAGTAGGATCAGCAAGCCAATCGTTCTGGGCCAGTATAACAGCCACTGGCACTTTCATATTGGTCAAGTTGTAGATGGGCGGGGTAGACTAGAGAAAAATAAAAAGAATCAGTGGAAAGCAACTTCGCATATAAGTAAAGCGTCTTGTTAAGGTTACTGCTAACCTTTTCGGTCTCGAATTTTGCAAAATTTTAAAAAGCTACCACAAGATAGCTCATTATATTTGCTTTCTTCTAAAAGAGAATTGTTGGAAAATGATTTTTTCTTGCGGAATTATTGCAAATTTTGTGTTTTTTGTGACCTCCAAGGTGTTGGGAGATATCAACACTTTAAATTTAGACCTCCCGTGCAGTTTGACGCGGGAATACATCCGGGTATCTTCACTTCATCACATGTCGAGTTCGCCATTTACCGGCATTTGTAGTCGTTGTGTTAAAGGAATACGCGAGGCGATATCCTTCTTACTAGGCCATAAAACGCTTGAAACGAGGAGAGAAGTCGAAACGGGAAAATTCTCCCTGGGTAAAAAGTAAGAAAAAGACCGGTCCTAAAAAAAAAAATAAAGATTTCATCGAGGAAACAAAGAAAACTAGGTTCGCTGATAGGGACAAGGGCTAAATCTGGAATCAGGTATAAATAATCTATGGCTAACGATGCAGCGCTGAATGCCTTTTCACGCCGGGGAAATTATTCAAAACTGTTTTGTCAAGAACCCTCTTCAGGGGGCCTTACGTCGATTTTCATTGGTCGGCGGCATCATAGCGGCATCACCGCATTCACACCCGCATTGACAAGGTGTCAAAACGTGTAAAATCTTTTCTGCCCGAAAACTCGAGGTTTATTTTTCCAGGAATTGCTCCTCTTCAAATGAATTTATAGCGTATGCGGATTTGTCGGATTTTTACGAAATTTGGCAAAAATGATAATCGGATATTGCTGCACGAAAGTGTGTCGGGCTTTTAAAAAAATTCGAAATATTTTTACTTTGACGCTTCTCTGCGTGTCGTGAAACAGAAAATTTTCTATTGGTCAACTTCAAAGTTGATTTTCTCGGAAACCGATAGGAAGATCCTAAAAGCCCGACACCCTTTGGTAGGCTATAAAGTGCTGATTGATATAGTACAGTGTGTTTGATTGTACGTGACAATGCGAAGGCGGGTAATTCAGGAAAGTGAACATGTATGGTTTTGAGTTTGAAGCTTCGCGCCCGCTAAACAAAGCCATAGGTGTGTGACGCTTGTTCGTGTGTTTGCGTCATTAACGAACTAAACGACCCAGTAGCAGTTACAACAACGTGTCTGGAGTCCAGAGTCCAGAGTAAGAGGAGTCCAGTGGTAGTGGATTCCCCCCCAAAGATTTGATTTTTAACTATGAAGGAGTTCATTATTTCAAAAATACGAGTAACTGAAGAAAGGGAAGCTGAGTGCTGAAGCACGCTGTTCACTGTTGCTGTTGCAACAAACCTACTGAGAGAAGCCAATGGTCTCTTACAATACTGAGTGTATTGAATAAAGCTTGATTCACTGCACTGTCTAATTGTGTGAATACTATGGCTCTAAAACGTGTAAAACTCCGTAAATGGAAGTCAATTCAGGAGGAATGAGGAGAGTTTTTCGGGGGAGGGTGACAAGACCACAGGTTTTTCTGCTACACATTCCTACCTGTCCGTAGTATTCCATGTTTTTGGATGAACTACCATAGTCGTACATTTGAAATTTTTTGGAGTGAACCATCTGTAAGAAACCGATCAGAATTCACAAGCGTAAGAGAAGTATCACAAGTTATCTGCTACACTGCCAACACTTTGTCCCAACATTAACTCCTACCGTCTCTTTTTCTGTTACACATACCTGAGCAAAGTGGATAATGTTTTTTACGGATGTCCCTGCAGGTGTGTGTGTCAAATAAACTGGCAGTCGAGTCTATCAGAAATAAAGTAAATTAAACAAAAACAAAAACAAAACTAACAACAAAAGTCAAAGAAACAAACAAACAAACAAAGTCGGTAACATCGTTCTCCTTGCTACAAAAGCCTTTTTAGTTTTTCTTACCTCGTTCAATTGCTTCTTATCAAAACCGCAGATGACAAATAAATACCAGAACAAAATGATTCTAAATCTTTTTCCGAACATACATATTTAGCCAACCAGTGAATGATGAAATCGGATGGAAGAAAATCACGAACTCCAAAGATAGCGAAAATATCCTGCAATAAAGACAATCACCACTGGTCAGATTCAAAAAACCGTGATTGGATCCCCACGGTTGAAACTTTCACCTTTAAGTATTAAATCCCTGATTTGATGTAACATTAACAGTAATCACCATACAGTCTACTTATAAAAAAGCTAGAATAATTTAAAAAAAGAAGAGCATGCGGCAAGAAATTTAGACAGCATCCCTAAAGTCAAGTGACCTGAAACATTAGAGAACTTTCTGGATGAGACGTTCCCCACTCCCCTTAACCCTAACCCTTCCCCCCTCTTCCTTAACCCCACCCTATCCGTCCTTAAACATTTCTCCTGATTAAACGAGAACAGTGCAATTAATGACAAATTATTTCTCTAGAGCCGCGGTTAAGTTACCAGGGAATTTTTGCATGAAATGACCAAGAGTGGTAGGATCAAAACAAAAATGGACGAAACTGGATTTACCGTTATTTTTCGTAAAAGAAACTACCGTAACA
>NC_090877.1:38403170-38413170 GCF_036669935.1 Montipora foliosa | reverse complement strand
AAGCTTGTAACGATGCTCACAAGTTAACACTATTTTAATAATAATTTGACAGAGAGATCTTTAATGATCCCTTGTTGAAGGTTCACTGGAATATCTAGAATTTCCTCTATCAAAAGTTCAATTTTTTTTCAATACTCCAGTTACTTATTTCCTAAAATACTGTCGTGCTAAATTTCGTTAAATTCTAGCGAGTGGTTCTCGAGAAATAGGCGTATTTCCAAGAAAGCTATTCCGCATTCAATCGGATTTTTTTAATATACTACGCAGGCGCTGCATTGAACTGGGTTCTTTGAGGTTCTTTCGGTTACTTCGATAACAAAGAAAAATCTGCGAATTGCGGAGTTCTTTGTATCGTTACCTTTTCAGACATACCTTTCTCATAAAAGACTAAAACCACCAAAACACTTTGTTCAATTATGCGGAAAAACAGTGCACACATAGCGGAAACATTGAGCAAATAAAAATGATTTCTCTATTGAAGCCATGTTTATTTCTTTGGCAACCTCTCGCGCGCGCTGCATTGGGTTAGCAAGAGCGCGCGTGAAAACTGTTTGACACGTGCGTGCTGCACGTGCAGTACGGTATTTCAGTTTCCTCTTTGAACTTACAACATTATTGGTTTGAGGCGCTCTCGTCGACGAACGGTCGTAGATCTTAAAAGGATAGTTTTACAGTTTTGCGCACGTCCAAGATTTGGCGCTGGCAGGAGTAAATTGTACAGTTTCGTACTGAGCCAGATGATGTTCATTAATCACAGAGAGTATTAAAGCGAATACACTGAACGACTGAGGTCCAAATTTGGTGGAAGATACAGAATATATCAAATGTCGTTTTGACTATTGAATTTATTGCACGTGCCGAACATTTTATTCTACGCACGAGTTGTCATAACGCAAGAGTTAGATATAGCTTATTTATTTATTCAAGATGCAAGAGCCTAAGTTACAAAAGACATCTTGAAAGGGAAGTAAATAGGTCATCCCTATGTTAATACTCCCCAACATAAAACAAGCAAAAAGTATTTTGGATTTCTTGAAAAGGAAAAACTAGAGGTCGACTAAATGAAGTTTCCCTAACAAAAAAAATAGAAAACATGTATAAACTATGTACAATAAATATATAAAACATGGAATTGAGAATCAATAAAAGCGATAGTTATAGTTAACTAATGAATATTTAAAAATCACTTCAGTGCATTCTTAAAACGGCTCAGACTCCCAGCCTCAACTATGGACCCTGGTAGGCTATTCCACTTCCGCACAATTCGAATGGAAAAAGAGTACTTTTTTTATGGATTGCACTTAGAGTTATCTTTTCGCATGCAGTAGGTTCATCAGTAACGCAAAGGGAACGATTGCAGAAGTAATTCCAGTGAGTAATTCCACATCTATGCCATGCATTGCTTCCGTTTTCTGCATCAGTTCTTTCCATTGTTTCAATAACCATTAAATTAAATGGGCTGAGGTGACAGTTAGCCCATGGGCAGAGACATGAGACACTTCCTTTTAAGTCCTTAATGAAAAGATTTTGACCCGAAACCAAACCTACCTGAAATTCCAAAACTGAGCCGACAGCACGGAGAGCTTGATATGACGTCGTCCATAAGTATTTCCTCTCAAATTGCCCAACCAAACATCAAACCCCGCATCAGCCAGAATGAAGCCAAAGCTTTGGTTAGGCAGGTTTGTGACCCAATTTGACGAAGCGCACAACAGACCATGCTGTAGGAATACCACTGGCTTGGGACCTTCACTAAAATCCTCTCTGAGCTGTTTTCGTCCTGCTGGTATTCTCTGAATGTAGAGGAGATAACCGTCTTCCGTTTGAACGGTATACTCCTCTGCTGGGTAACCATGATAACGAATTATTTGAGTCTACAGGAAAAACAATGTGGTTAGTGAACCTGGAAGATTTAAGAAGCTCTAGTACGGAGTGCTTTACGCGCGTTTGTTCATATTTTTTATTATGCTTGATGTAGCCACTAGGGAGAAAATAAGCGACGATTTGTGCCCTTTCCTACAAGCGAACGGAAGAGAAGTTGAGTTGAAGAATAGAAACGTATATTTCCAATCAATAAAGCGAAGCGCGGGTCTACATGTAACACTAATCGAAGATAATTGGGTTTCCTCACGCAACCCACGCAGGGGTGTCTACAAAAGGAAGACGTAAGACCTAAGACCTAAGACCCAAAAACGAAGACTAGTTTTTTTTGCAAGCCTATGAAACCAGAGACAGTCAAACCGGTTGAACGCCTTGCCTCAGGCACCAAATGATGCGAAATTAGTGGAAGATAAGGCCGGCTCGAACTACAAAACGAAGACCCTCGCTTAAGTGCCTTGTTCGAGTGTTATGTAATATCGCAGACTGTGGACTGTGGCGGAGTGTCAGTTGTTTATTTATGTCCTCCGTTTCATTGTTTCGGAATTGAAAATGCCCTAAAGCTAATCGCTTAAACGAATGATTGATTGAGCCATTGATTTAGTGTCAGCTTGTAACGAACAGAGCATTTAAGCGGGGGTCTTCGTTTTGTAGTTCGAGCCGGCCTTATCTACAAAACGAAGACCCCACTAATTTAAATCGCATCATTTGGTGCCTGAGGCAAGGCATTAAACCGATTTGATTGTCTCTGGTTTCATAGGCTTGCAAAAAAAAAAAAAATACTAGTCTTCGTTTTTGGGTCTTAGGTCTTAGGGCTTAGGTCTTCGTTTTGTAGACACCCCGGAACGCGGCCCGCCTCGCGACAGGGATTCACATAAAACAGACATCGCTAAAGTGCATTTATTGTCTTCGATTCTTCGTTCTTGCAAAAAGGCTTGGACGTTTTTGCTTTGTTTGTTTTGTTTTTTTTTTAATAACAATATGAAAAAGAAAAACTTTTATTTTGTTCAATACTATACAATTTTTCGAATTTTTGGCAGATCAGTTGTTCATAAAGACACAGTGCTGGAATCGAGTCACGTACTCCAACAGCTTGCTCATTTTGGTCAATACCAGGACGGTTTGACCTCGAAATAAGCTTTATAAGACACAAAATCATTTCAGCCATAGGTTGTCTAATATAAGATCAAGATTTCTGGAACAACTTCCGAAAATATTAAAGAAAAAGAACTTCTAAAAGAGAGAGCTCACTCAATACAAATAATGACTTCAACAAACAGTGATCCTTAAATTCCAGGGATCCCGAACTGACTAGCTTATTCAAAGCTATTTCTAAGTAATAGTTCTCTGAGGACTTCAGCGACACACTCGGCTATCGCCTCGTGTGCTACTTTTTTGTTCTTACCACATTTTGACGTCATCTGTGATCTATTACTGAACAGACGCACGGCAACATGGAATCTATTTGTTAAATCGTACATTAGTCAGTTTACATATATATACTTAACCTAATATATTTCTAGTTACTGAACACTCAAAAGTGTCAGTGAAGTTTTTAAAATGATGTCATCGTGGTGACCTCTATAATATGGAAACTTCTCTAATACGCACACTTTGGCCTGTCCCTTTGGTGTCGATGTTGACTGTATTCATTTGTATCATTGAACGAAATGATATATGAAAGAAATCATACATTGAACTGCGGATATGAAATCAAGCAAAACTATGATCCTCGCAGTTATAAACGCAATTTTAGCAAGTGCGTAGGGAAGCCTGAAAAATTCAGGACTCCAACGGGGTTTAAACACGTGACCTCGCGATGCCGGAGCGTCGCACCATCATTGCGAGGTCACGGGTTCAAACCCCGTTGAAGTCCTGAAATTTTCCAACTTCTCTTCGCAATTGCTAAAGCGTTCATAACTGCCAGGATCGTAGCTTTACTTGTATTCTCTTGTCTAAATCAAAAAGTCACTTTAAAGCCAAGCAGTTTGTTTTTGATTTTTGGCAAAACACCGATAAACTAGGCTCGATTTCCGACTCTTCAACTGTGGTATTCGTTCCTCCCAACCGATTATTGCTTGTGTCTTCGAGTAAAGCAATTATGATTGCTTTGTTATTGCTTATTTTCACGTTTCTACCAGCTTTTAGTATGCGATGCAACATCACCATGAATGTTATGGAAATGCATGAAAATTATAATGGAATTAAATTAAATTTGCAGCCGGGTGGTGCGGAGAGGAGAACGAAGGAAACATTGGTGGAAATGAATATTCAGTGACTCACAATAAGAGAAAACGATGCATGTGTAAAGAGCAATAGCAGGGCAAAGTAAGTCATTCCCTGTCTTTGGATCCATAAGGAAATGATGGGCATTTTGGGCCAACTAAAAAGCACAAACGTTTTTCAGTAATATAATGGCCTATAATATGAGGGCGTAGCGGAATGCCAGTGGGGAGCTTAAGATCTACGACGACGACGTCGACGAAAACTCCACAAAACAACGACATCATTGGTTAAAAGAGCATAAATAATCGTGCTGCACGTGCAGCACGGATTTTAGCTCATATTTTTGCAGTTCTCTGCGTGACGACGACGTGAAATCACTAAATTTTAGGTTTTGACGACAACGTGAGCATGCAACAGGGAATATTTCATTCTGCATTTTCAGTCTGAAACCACTCGTACCAATTTATTTTTAGGATACTTCGCCCACATTGTACGAAGTGAACGTGATGGAATAGTCGCGAAAGACTTTTACTAAAGCAAAGTTCTATTTTGAGGGGACGTTTTCGTCGACGTCGCCGTCGTAGATCTTAAGGTCCCTAATGTTGGCATGACGCGTTTCTTAGAAAACTCTGTATGTTTGTTCGCTTTTTTTGACAGGGAAGCTTCCAAAGGTGTCACACGAGTTTAGATAGTGTCATGAACCGTTGCGGATTGCTGTAACTGATGGAGATGTCTTCCCTCGTTCCCAAAGCGACAGGGAAATGTAAAAAAAAAGGGTCTTCTGCTCAAATTCCGTTGAAAATTGAAAGTTCAGATTAATGTTTCAGATGTGCATGCACGTGCATGTTGACGTTATTCAGCAAAACGATTTTCACTTTCGAGGTTAAAAGATTTCAGTTCAACAAAATTATCTTTTGATAGTGATTGTTGTTTTAACCCCAATGTGAAAAAAAAAAAAAAAACTAATAAGTTAGTGACCTGATAAAACTGTTTTCTTCGGTTTATTACGTCAGTCATTGTAACAGCGAGACAAAGGACATGGTATTTCATTAAAAGAATTCTTCAATCTTTCGCTGCGATCATTTAATTTAAAATTTTGACTTAAGGATTTTTTTTCCGGTATATATCATTAGAATAATGTCTTATTTGGAAAATTAAATAATTAAAACGGCAACTTAACTCACCACATTCATGTTTTCTTCCGGTAAATTGGGATGATGAAGTTTCGACGCTTCGACATCAGTTAAAAAGAATACAAAGTAGAGCACAACCAGCGGAACTAGCAACATGTTTCAAGTTATTCTGAAACTATATCCAATGACGGGAAAATACTTTGTCGAGACGTTTATGCGACCTGTCTCGATCACGGAGTGAAACTAAATGTCTTGATCACGGAGTAAGAAATCGTGTGGTGCTTTTGTATCAGTTTCTCTGTGTGAGTCACCTTGTGACTTCCGCGTGAGAAGCGTATGACAGAAATAGGGAGAATATGAGATTACGATTGTCGAATGCTTCAAAAAAAACAAAACAAAAGCAAACAAAAAACACCTAGAGCAATAACCTGCAAACGCAGACGAATTTCCGGTGGTCAAAAGACCGCCAGAAATACGTCTGCGTTCGCAGGCTACTAGAGTAACGAGTAGGGAAAGATTTGTCTTACGGTGATCTAGCTATGCAATTTACATGCATGAACTTGTAACGCTACTGGACCTTGACCGCACGCGGACCAAAAAACGAAAGACTATAGAAGCGAGAGATTGTCTTGTAGTGGGGAAGGACTGCCGTTCGGATGGAAAGAAGAAAGATAAAGACAAGGGAAGAGGTGCGGTACCATTTGCATTGCCGCCCTCGCAGGGATTTTGCCTGCCCAAAGGCATCGTTGTCGGTTGTCCGCGCTTACTGGACTCTTATTGCCCCCTGGAGGGATTTTGCCCACAGACAAAATCCGGAGGAAGCATCATTGTAGTCGGCGTGTATAGTTTGTGTACCAGGCAAAATGTCGATTTGCCAGAACGCTAAGCAGAAAACGGCCGATAGCGATACATGGAAACGTAACGTCACAATCAAGGGGGTATTGGTAATTCGGCAAACTACATTGAGGGGGTTTAACATTATTGTTGAAAATATCTTGCCATCTGTCACGGAGAGTCATGCACAGGATACGATAACATAACATCTACCTAGGGTATGTTTAATGACCCCGCGAGAGACTGAGAACTCCCAATAAACCCATGTTTTTCATGAAACCGCTTAACAGCAAGTCTCCCTTGGATTGATGTTATTTTGTCGCGACCACACGTTATGTGCGGTGCAATCGACAGCTGGAGCAGCTATTTGTCGTGGTTCCAAAATTTTACAAGGATCTGTCCCCAGAAGTGGTTGTTGTTTAGAAATACCCAAGATTGAACTCGACGTGGATTGAAGAAAAAGGCCGCAAGTTATTATTATATTTGTGCTGCATTTTTGCCTGAGACCAAAAGTATCAGTTCTTTCAAAGTTTTAGTAAACTTGCGAATAAATTATCGGAACACAAAAATCGAATAAACAGGCAAAACCACGATGTCATGAGTTGCATTGTTGGCCGTTTAATCCTGTATCTGCGATTACATAAACCAGATCAAGCACTGACATTAAAGGTGGCACACCACCGTAGCCACCATGATGTAACCTATATTCCTTGCATTTTTAACGATACCAAACTGTGCAACGCCCTTTTCATATTCAGCACCGATTTGTTCTCTCCCCTCCTCAACATCAATCAGTACCCTATGCTAAAGCTGCACCGTTTGTAAACGGCCATTCTCTACCTGCAATTCCGGCCAAAAGAAGTTGGGACACTTGAGCTGGATCACGTATCACCCATTCCCCTAATCAATGCTGTAGAGATTTAAATCACCCGATTATCAACATTGTAAGTAGGGGTAGGGGAGAGCTTGCTCGCTGCCCCCATCTTTTTGTCCAGGATTGTGGACCATTCACACTGAACTCTACTCTTAGCTATAGATTATACTTAAAAGCGGGGGAAAGTATAGTGTCAACTATTACTAGAATAGTTATAGGTTGTATTACAAAATTACCACATTTTTAATTTGTAAGAAATTGGAGCGTCAAACGCCTGCAAGTAGGTCTTGGGTTTTGATGACGTAAAGCCATGCAAATTAGTGTTCCAATTAACTTAAATTGGTACTATGATCAAAACGCCATTTTTTTTTTCCTTCGTATTTCAAAACTACGTTAACTAAAAACAAATTGACCCAAGTCTTAATTCGTGATTTCAAAAAGACTCTTGTTTATTTTAATTTGAAATTTCCTATTTAATGGCCAATCAATACTAACTTTAACATCTTGCGAGAGCTGGATCGAGGACTCACTAGCTGGTATAAGAATGCAATGCGCCGGAGTTTGTGCGTGACTGAATTTACATAATACATAATAAACAACGCTTACATGCTAAACTTTTAAGCTATTGATTAATAAATGACGTCATGTGATCTAACACATCAGCAAAGAATATCAAAAGAATTCAGTATGCAAAACTTTACATTTAGGATAATCAGCGACCGAAAGAAATTCGACCACATAACTCCATCACTTCAGCAGTGAGGTTGACTCCCCGTCAACAAGTACTTCTTTAGTGCAGACACAGATGACAAATTAGCTGATGAACTAATTCATTCAGCTCAACTTCTGGAATGACGTTCATTTTCCTGTCTTCGACCTTGAATTTCAAACGTTTTTCAAGCAATCTTACATCTCGTTTTTTTTTCAGTGGTATTTTTGCTTTCTTGTTCTAAAATAAATTCCCCAACTGAGCAAACAGAAGCAAACCTTTCCGTCGGTCATTACGTAAACCGCTCGGTTTTTGTGCATTGGCTGTCGGATAATGTCCCATTCGATGCGTTCATTCATCACTAGTGAAATTTCGTCGTTCGCGTCGCTGCTTGGTGATATTTCTGCTTGATATTTCTTCACAGCGAAATTTTGACGTTCGTGTTCCTGATTGGCTGCGTTTAGAATCAGTACGAATTTTATTCACTATGATTTTCGTGGATAAACCTCAGTACCATGAAATAAAAAAAATTGAACTCGCAACGGACCAGCGCCCAACGTAACAGGCTTGACATCTCCATGCAGTCAGTTGGTAGAGGAAGTGCAGCGCGATCGCGCGGTCATGAGTTCGAATCTCGTTTAAGCCTGGATTTTTTAAGGCTAGATTGCAACTGCCTAAGTCGCTGGTCTCTCCAACTTTAAGTTCATAAAATCAAAAGACACAGCAAGGGGGATAAGAGAATAAGCACGGGATTTAATTTGTGAACTCTTCAACTTAGTAATTTCTACTAGCGGAAGTCATTTTCCATTTAGTTTCGAACTTAATTTTGCGACATTATATGAAATCATCGAAGAAGACTCATGCAATCATGATTCCACATAATTTTGACTCACTATATTCCCCCGCCTCTTTTCTTTGCCGTGCCTCTTCGGTCCAATGATGAGTCACGTTCTTTTCACCTGGGAAACCGATATTCGCCACTTTACAAACAACATTCCAAAGAAAGAAACAAAGAACAATGACTTGAAGCCAATGATGCATTTCGAACATAGTTACTGTATATTTTAAATTTAATTGTTTGCTTCTCTTTCGTTTTTATTATCAATTAGGCATTCGTCCGTTTATACAAGTAACAACGCCGCTGGTGGGTTTACCGGAAGAATACCCTGCCGCCTCGAAGCTATAACCTAAATTGGGTGGATACGCCGCAAATACGAGATGAAAACACAGAGCTTAATGGATACGCACTCATTTCCCTGGTTCCTAGTATTTCTCCTTTCTTCGTATGGTTTTACAGGTAGGAGTCAAAGAGTTGATGGAGTATATTCTTCGTGGAGAACTATTAGAACCAGGGTACCACAGGGATCCTTGTTAGGTCCACTCTTGTTTAATATGTATGTTCTTAATCTTTTAAAAGGTTTGTGTTTTTTGTAAATGAATGATCATTTGTTTTTGTTTTTTTTTTATATTGGTTTTATTGAAAATTCGATAAAAAGAAAACGAAATAAAAGGTAATCTTGCGTTGGCCATTTCCCGTTAAACGTCCTGCGTAAACTCTCTATGTTACTTGCCACTACTTCTGCAAAAGGTTCCACACATGACTGACCCTGACTGACTTCTACTAAGTGGTACTTGCACATCTTACATATCAGCCTTGTCGAATTTTATGGCCGTTTATGCTTGCTCTTTTACTGGATATATTTTACAGCACAACTCAAAAGGACACTGGAAAGTTAAAATCATTTCTAAAGCAGCTGAAGGAACGTAAGTAGCGGTAAGTCGTTCTAGCCTGTTTTAACGCTCACATGCCGCAACTGTTTATTTTACTGACCGGGAACAATGTCATTCCCAGAGCTATAACTTTTCTGGTGGGAACAA
Source organism: Montipora foliosa (assembly GCF_036669935.1). Taxonomy (NCBI): domain Eukaryota; kingdom Metazoa; phylum Cnidaria; class Anthozoa; order Scleractinia; family Acroporidae; genus Montipora; species Montipora foliosa. Next base: position 38,403,638 of record NC_090877.1, on the reverse strand, counting down.
CAATAACCAAGGTTTTCTAAAATGTAGATATTTTGACCAAATCATGTATACCAGAAGCCATTTATACTAGTCAAGTTTGGTCTTTGCTTGTTCCTTCCCAAGAGAAATCGATGCAAATGGTGGGTGTACAAATAAGGCTTAGTCAAAAGGCTACAAACAAAACTTCAAGTAACTAATTGTACGATTTTAAGGTATAAGAATGAAATAATATTTTTGCCAAGTTTCATTTCCATAGGATCGTTTTTACGCCCCCCCCCCCCCATGTTTTCCTAAAGAAGCGTGAAATTTTGAACATTTTAAGTCGCGAAAACCCCCATTATATGCAATTTATGATCTTTCCTAAATTTCGCTCGTAAAATAAATCGTGGGCACTTTAAACTATTTTTACTTGAATAACTTCACTCAAAGGTATGTTTTGGTGAAATAAAAGAAAAATCGATTTTTTGTGACTGTCTTCCGATTCTCGAC
>NC_090877.1:38373170-38398170 GCF_036669935.1 Montipora foliosa | reverse complement strand
GATAAAAATTACGGGCAGAAACATACTTATTAAAGACAACGTTTCAGTGTCCTCATGACACCATCATCAGGTAAAATATAATATTTTACAGATAACTCGAATATTAATGTTCAAGATTAAGTTCAAAGTCCCTAGAGGCTACCCTGGTGAAAATCCTTAAAGGATCTTTAAAGATCTTCAAAGATCTTCAAAGACCTGACAAAGATCTTTAAAGATGAAGATCTTCACAGGATCCTTGAAGGATCTTTAAAGGATCTTCAAAGATTTTCTAAGATTGAGGACTCTTGGGATACTTCCTTAAGATCCTTGAGGAAATTATCAGGATCTTGCAAAGATCTTACCAAGATCCACACACAAAATCTTGGAAAGATCCTCAAAAGGATCCTTAGAGATCCTCAAAGAGTGACTGAGGATCTTACAAGGATCTTAAAAGGATCCTTGAAAGGTTCTTAATAAAATCTTTGACAAGATCCTTAAAGATCATACTAGGATCTTTCGAGGATCTTTGAAGGATCCTTACAGTGATCTTGAAAGAAACCTTACAAGGATCCTCGAAAGATCCCCAAGGATTGAATGAGGATCCTTAAAGGATCTTCAGAGGGATCTTGAAAAGATCTTTATCGGGATCCTTAAAGATCCTATGAGGATCCTTCAAGGATCTTAAAAAGATCCTTAAAGTGATCTTGAAGGGATCTTTTTTAGGATCCTTGAAAGATCCTATGAGGATCCTTCAAGGATCTTAAAAGGATCCTTATAGTGATCTTGAAAGGACCTTTATTAGGATCCTTGAAAGATCCTATGAGGATCCTTCACGGATCTTAAAAGGATCCTTAAAGTGATCTTGAAAGTGTCTTTGGTAGGATCCTTGAAAGATCCTATGAGGATCCTTCAGGGATCTAAAAAGGATCTTTAGAGTGATCTTGAAAATATCTTTAACAGATTTCTTACAGTTCCTTCAAGGATCTTGTAAGGACCTTTATAGGAGTGTGTATAAAAGTGTATAAAATCCCTAAAGATCCTATGAGGTATTACGTACATATACCCTCAAGCATCGTCAAGGCACCAAACTTTGAACATAAAAATAATCACGCTGTACACGAATGAATTAAAAAGAAAACTTTTATTCTGATGTAATCCATGGATTGTCGGAAATATCAGTAACAGATTACCTTGTTTGATGAACTCGTAAGAGATGCAGGCCGGCGCCAGAAGCAATATGAAACAGTATACTCTCGAAATATCAAAGAATTCGTGTCAGCACGTAAATTATCATTTACAAAAAGACCAGGGCTAAAATACAGAATTCACGGCCACATCTAGAGCCTCTAGTGACGAGCCGGCTCGACCAGTAAATTTTCACATTCCGCTAACGGTTAATTCGATGAGTCTGCTATGACTTTTCAGTAATTCTTTAAAGTACAGATGAATCGGAGGGTTGTAATCCTCCGCCATCTTGGATAAGAGATAAGACTGGAAACTAGTGAGCCGTTTCGCTTTTGGTCAGCAGTCACCAACGATGGCTCCTCTTACATGTACAGTTCGGCGGTTTTAATTAAGTTTGTATCAACGAGCATAAATCTTACGATTCATGATTGTTTTACCCTATAAATACTGATTCAAAACGAGGAAATGCGTACAGCAATCCAAGTACAAAGGTAGGCGCTAATTATAAGCAGATAATATTTGAGTTGATGCCGTATTGTCCTGGGATTCTCGTAAGGTCGACTTGTGGCAAGTCTATGTTGTTCCCAATTCAAATCTCTCGGGTTTAAGATTCTTTGTGTGTTGAATTTGCATGACAATGAAGCATTCACATTTAAAATGATATGGAAATACCAGAAGAAAACGTTTTATTCCCAAAATTAAAGATTTAAAATGGGTGCAACATTGAGTTAGCCGAATTGGTCTGTTGAGAATTCAAACTTTTCAAGCTTCAAGTCCCAAATTTGACATGTGCAGGTAAGGATTATAATTTGGCTTAATTGCTATAATCCTGTAAAAAAAAATAGGTGAATCTTAACGAGATTACTTAAGCTTTACATCAAAAGAGTGGTTGTTGCAAATTATATGATTGGCAAAGGATTCCTTCGATTCTCTGTAAATGCTATGTGTCTGAGGTTCATAGCAATTTTCAAAGGTTAGGTGGTGCGCATTTATTGTCACTTCCAGGGCATGACTTGCTAGTACATGTGGACTTCATGATAATCAATATGAGTAATTTGCCCTTATGGTTTTGTTGTTCTTTCAGGATGTGTAACTGCATTTGAAATATTCAGAAAAAGTTCTAAAAATACAGCCTCAGCCGGCAATAGCATCAAATGGGACATTCCATTTTTTATCCGCACCCCCCCTATGGAAGGCATTTTTCCGACAGGTCCCTTTTGCTCTGAAATCAGATTCCGACAGGTCCCTTTCACCTCTGAAGTTAGATTCCGACAGGCTCCTTTTCCTCTGAAGCTTGATTCCGACAGGCCCGTTTTTGTATAGAACAAAGACTTCCGATTCCGACCCCCTAAACTGGAGCAGAAAATCCAGATTCCGACAGGGTCCTTCTTGACATTTAAAAAAATGCCTTCCATAGGGGGGGTGCGGATAAAAAATGGAATGTCCCAATACTGAGTAACGAAAAAAATGAGTAATAAAAAGATAGATAAAATAAAGTAAATACAAATGTGTTAGGTAAAACCACACATTGTTGTAGTGCAGATGTACTTACAAGTGCAGTGATAAGTAGGTTCTTTTTGTAGTGTTTCTCTTTTGCTGTTTTTCTATCCTACAATTTAAGGTTTTTGTCTTATTTTTAAGAAACATTTTCTGGATAAAAATGGCTGTTTGTGAAAAAAGTTTGAATATTCTTAGCTGTATCCTCGATGTTAATGACTACTTAATAATGTGTCAATGATTATTTATATACATTCAAGTCATATTAAAGGAAATTTTAAGAAATTGGTTTACTGTATGCAGCTAAACTTCTAATTAATGGATAACCATGTGACCAAATAACTCCAAAAGCTACTATCATCTCAGTTGAATAAGATGTGAGCAAAGTTGTCACAGAGTTTCATGCTAAAATAATGTTGTCAAAGGCAACTTGATCCACATCAAGTCTGAAAAACAATAGTCAATGCATCATTTGTTCAGGTTTGTTAGATTTTTATTGTATTCTTCCCATCCCTTTGACCCAGGAGTTCGTGGACATTTTTTGATAACAAGCCAAGGTGATAAGCCTTACCAAACTTCACTTGCATCTTACTCAAGTGAGAATTGTAGTTTGTGGCTGTTTTTCATTCAGTTCAATAAAGAATGCTAGCAAATAAAGTTGGATACTGATTTTCCATGATTCATCATTGTTATTTTACTTCAATCATACTTAGCATTATAACATAGTTTTCAGACAAATGAAGCATTTTATGTATTGAAGTTTGTCTTCTACAGAAAGAAAGCTCCTTTTTCCAGGTTTTTAATTAAAATAATTTTGTACATCAAACCGGAGTCCAATAAGTGCAATTCAGGGTGAGAAGGTGGACAATAAAATTAATAATCTTCTAGGTGTGGACATGGCTCAAGTGAGAAGAGCTGTGATAACAAAAACAGATCTGATGCAACTGGTGGATGCAAATCTAACCCCACCAGGAGCGCCCCAAGGCCAGACATGTGCCCAGCGGGAAATACGATGATGAATCTCTGCTAGGTTCCTGTAAAGTCCTAAATGATATTTAAACATCAACATCCTCAAGGATCTTGCACAGGATCTTGGCAAGGGTTTTTGAAGATCCTCAAGGATCTTGGATATGGATTTTGAAGATCCCCAAGGATCTTTGATGATCTTCAAAGATCTTGGTCAGGATCTTTAAAAATCCTTGAGGGTCCTGCACAGGATCTTTGAAGATCCTCAAGGATCTTGGACAGGATCTTTGAAGATCCTCAAGGATCTTGGACAGGATCTTCGAAGATCCTCAAGGATCTTGGACAGGATCTTTGAAGATCCTCAAGGATCTTGGACAGGATCTTTGAAGATCCTCAAGGATCTTGGACAGGATCTTCGAAGATCCTCAAGGATCCTTGAAGATCTTGGCAAGGATCTTTGAGGATCTTGGCAAGAAAAGCTAAGATCTTTAAGGATCTTCAAGGATCCTAGGTAGGATCCTTGAGGATTCGGAAAAAGATCCTTAGAAAGATCCTCAAAAAGATCTTTGAGGAGTCTTTAAGGATCTTCAAAGATCCTTCAAAGATTTTCACCAGGGTAGGTGAAAAGTTTTGCCTTTATCGAGTCACTTTGGATATTCAGACACGTTTGTGCTCGCGAATAAGGAACCTTTCATACACAAGACAATCAAATTTGCATGAGCATTTCTTAAGAATGCGAAACATGTCAGATGTTATTGTTCTTGTTTGATGTTGACTTTGGCTGTGATTGAATATTGAACCAGATCTTTTATGCTCATCGATCCATTGGTAGAGATGTCGACGCGTGTAACCAACATAGCTGGCATCATACCAGCCACATTCAAATTTGTAAACTACTGATTGTTCGTTGATCAACGAGGGCTTGATTTCTTTATGTTTGAGATCTTTTCGAGAAATAAAGATTGGGCATAAGTCGATGTTTAACAGCTTACTAAGATCTTTCAACTGCTTACGCACAGAGTCAGATGATTTTTGTTCCTTGAACGGTAGAACAATTCGTACTGATCGCGGGTCAGGTGTAGATTTGCGTGGAGGTGCTGGTGTTTGTTTGGAAACAAACACCAGCACCTCCCCAAATTTGATTGTCTTGTGCATGAAATGTTCCTTATTCGCGAGCACAAACCGTGTCTGAATATCCAAAGTGACTCGATAAAGGCCAAACTTTTCACCTAGCCTCTAGGGACTTTGAACTTAATCTTGAACATAAATATTCTAGTTATCTGTAAAATATTATATTTGACCTGATGATGGTGTCATGAGGACACCGAAACGTTGTCTTTAATAAGTATGTTTCTGCCCGTAATTTTTATCATCAAAAGAGCTATTGTTTGAATAATATCTGTTTCAAGGGCCCTAATTAGTCCTTACTATAATGTGCCCTTCGCCATTCAATATTCTTTTTGGAAATAACTAATACATCTTAACTGTTTAAATTTATCTACTTTGTTATCTCTATTTATATGTATTTGCCTAATGAATGGAGGGAAAAAAAAAAAAAACAAACAAACAAAAATGTCGTGTTATCAAAGGAGAGTTGTTGTTCCTGTTCTGTATGCATGTCGGAGGTACCGTTGCTCAACATTTATGTCATCAATCGTCCAACTGGATCACGTCAACCGGACAGCTAAGACTTCCTTGACGACATGTCAAGTCAGAAGATCAGATTTAAAATACCATCAGAAACAATTAAGGTCGGCTAGACAGAACTGATCATAGCTTCACTTGATTCTTTTCTTTCTTTTTTTAAGTGACAATATCATTCGGCCTTTAAGCTGATTATGCGCCTTCTAAAAAGTACCTATCAAAGTCTACAAAAGAAATTCCGATGACGGGCTGTGCCTAGAAAATGGGGTTTGAATCTTTGCTATTAATAAGTGCACAAACCGATGCATGCCAAAGCACGCCCGCATTAGTATCGGATTGAAGGAAGGTGCACTTCCATTGGTGCAATTTGTCTTCCGACCAACGTTTCCAAGAATTCAACTTACTTTATTCCTTCCATTCAATTATTTTAGTACCGTTTATTTATTTTATAAACAAATAAATAAACGTCTTTGATAAAACGAATACTTTAATTTGCTGAAGAAAGAACCAGGGGGCGGTGTAATATCCTGAAACTTTAATTTCACCTACTGTTGGTGGGGCGGCTGTATCCCAGTGAGTGTATCAACTGTGAGTGAGTTGTACAAAAGAAATTCCGATGACAGGCTGTGCCTAGAAAATGGTGTTTGAATCTTGGCTATTAATAAGTGCACAAACCGATGCATGCCAAAGCACGCCCGCATTAGTATCCGATTGAAGGAAGGTGCACTTCCATTGGTGCAATTTGTCTTCCGACCAACGTTTCCAAGAATTCAACTTACTTTATTACTTCCGTTTAATTATTTTAGTACCGTTTATTTATTTTGTAAATAAATATTTATAAATAAATAAATAAACGTCTTTGATAAAACGAATACTTTAATTGGCTGAAGAAAGAACCAGGGGGCGGTGTAATATCCTGAGACTTCCTTTACGCAGCCGTTTAGTGTAATTTGCATTTGAATTTTCCTGCTCAACATATGTTTCGCTTCAAATGCGAGGCTTTACCTATTTTTCGTCGTAAGTCATGGTCTGGGTGAGAGCTTTTTGAAAACTTAATGCGAATTACGAATGCGGTGAGTGAAGAATTTTCTGTGATTCTTATTTATTTAAACCTATTGTTGAGGAAGTTGATCAAGGTCCATATTTTAACAGAATGATGCGTTCTTCATATTCTGCTTAATTATGGGTCCAGATTAAGAACAAAGGACCGAAACTGAACACGCAAACGGATTCCATTCGCGCAAAACTTTTTACCTGAATGCTTTCATGCTAATTTATTTTCTCACTTTCTAAATCTATAAATATGCCTTTCCGTTATTTCTAATTTATTCATTTGACAATGATGACATGAAGTCGTCGAAACGTCATGTTATTTTACTATCGTTAATTTTCTTGCTTAATGTTTATCTAAATCACTTCTTATTTACCTTGAAATAAATTGGTACGCAGGTGTCACAATGCTGTACCATTAATGGCGTAGAAAGTCAGGTCCAAAAGAGCAATGGTGATTGTAATATATTATTGGAGGAGGCTAAAATGCTTTGGCGGGCATTTATTTTTCTGCTCTCTTCCTCTTCTAGGAGCTTTTTCAAAGATTTTCGCAATAGTTGAACTCCATCATCGTGGCCGCCCTGTGACGATAAACTGAAACATGTATCTCGCTTCATTCACCGTCCTATACACTGTGCTTGCCACAGCTAATGGCTTTGGGCTTTTAAAACCTCATTTGGACCCGGAAGTCGACATGAATGTGGTGAGTTTTAAAAATATTAGGATTGCTATGTCCTATAGAGACAAATATCGAGCTCGCTTGGAAGGTTGAGATATTTTTATCCCAGGATTGGAAAGAGAGAATCCATAATTCTTCGGAGCCCATTTTTTAATATATATTAAACTTACGGTAAAAGAACCTGCCATTTTTTAGGAAAAAGAAGTTGAAAGCTTTTAAACCCTGCATGGCGTGTCTTCCTTGCAAATTTACAGTAGATTTATTCTGGAAATAAGCTCAAAATGCCTCAACACTATTTGCAAACGACTGACCTACCTCATTGCTTCACGTATATCTTGTAACTAGTGCTATTAGTTCTCTCTATTTAACGTCAAAAATCTGATGATCTATTTTTGATGGGAAGAAATGTCGCCGGGAATGATGAACAAGACAAAAGCACAGTAAGACTGAGTTTCTTACCTTCAACACACCAGTCGTAAAGTCAATTGGTTTTGACAAAATTGATTCATGTACGTATTTTCAATGGGGAATTGCTATCAGGGGATAATTTTTGAAAATAAAAGGGGAAAAGAAGGTATCCCCATACATACTCTTTTCCTACTCCCACGTTGTACAAATCCCGAGAAAATTAGGCAACAGCCAATCATATGGCAGGAATGTGTTCTCTGAGCGTGGGCAGAGCGCGTGATTGTCTGTTACCTAATCTCCTTGGGGTCTTGACAGCGCGGGAGTGGATCGTAATACAATCTGAGACATGTTAGCTATGGAAAAAGGCATGTCTTCTCTTTCCCCTTTATTTTCTCTTGTACTTATTTAATAACAACACCAGAATATGGTGTGCCCTTTCCTAATGCAATATCCGTTTGCTTTCTTCTACTCACAAATAAACGTAGCTAGAAAGAAAAAGAAAAAGAAAAAACGTATATGTTTTCTCTTAATCGTAACGCTTTTGAGGGGCGAAAACTTACAAAAATTCATACACTCACTTGCACAAACTATACTGGTTATACATTTAAACGACAATGTAAAGAAAGTTAATAAACTCCTAAACGGAAACGTTCTCCATCAAATGGAGATTGAATATTTTACTGTAAAAGTTCATTCGAAAAAAAATATTCACTCACTCAACAGGAAAATAATTTTCACCCATGAACTGTCGGAAAAAAAAAGAAAAAGAAAATCACTTTACAAACTCAGTCCACAATGGGCTCCATGTTTAGGAAACGAAGGTGCAACTCTCTTTAGGGGAATTTTAACCGATTTATTTACTTTTTTATTTATTTTTCATTGATATATTTTGGTTAAAAATGGCTGCTACTTATGAATAAATACCGACATTTGGCTACTAAGTGAGTCACATTTGTTGAACCGACAAATGAAAGATGTATAATGTTACCCTTTGTGCTTTGATGCTTGCTGTTTTTCAAAATGGCTGCCAATTGAATTTCAAAATGGTTGAGGTCGGCTAAATGTCAAAATGGTTGTGATTATCACCAACCTTCTTAACTTGTGAAAAGTACACAAAATTCATGGACGGCCTTAAAAAGGACACCTTGGATAAAAGAAAACAAAGTTGACGTTGTATTTGTCATACCTTCATGGTGTGTGGGTTCCGTTTACAGGCCAAACTAATTAATTGTATTCGTCCTTCAGACTGAAATGATTAGTTACAATGGATACCCAGCAGAGGAGTACACCGTTAAGACAGAAGACGGTTACCTCATCTACATTCAGAGAATACCAGGAGGAAGAGATGAAGTCAACCAGGACACTTGTGACCAGGATAGCTGTCCAGATCCGAAGCCAGTGGTATTCCTACAGCATGGTATGCTGTGTGCCTCGTCCAACTGGGTCGCAAACTTCCCTAATCAAAGCTTGGGCTTCCTTATGGCTGATGCGGGTTTTGATGTTTGGTTAGGCAACGTGCGAGGAAATACCTATGGTCTACGTAATATCAAATACAAAACAAATTCCAACAAATTTTGGGACTTTAGGTAATCTTCTTTGTGTTGTCATGGTAAAGAAAGATGTACCAAATGAGATCATGGAAGAGGTGGCTCTCCATTGGCCTAAAAGAGAATAATACTGAACGCAATCGCAAGGGAAAAGAAAGAAAGGAACTTTATTTAAGAGTGTAGTCGTTCTAGCGTCGGAGCACTAATTAGGGACACCGTAAACTAAAATTAACATTTAAGGCAAAGCAAGTCAAATGTTGGTTTTGAGGGAAGGGAGGTTTTTATGATTTCCTTTTCTAGCGATAAGGAAACGAAACCTCTGCACGGACCTCCTCGATGGCATCCAGAAATTTGGACGAATAATTACAATCTACAAGTAAACGTTTCAAGTCTGCTATTGTAAGACAATATTCTTATTACTACTACTACTACTACTACTACTACTACTACTACTACTACTACTACTACTACTACTACTACTACTACTACTACTGCTACTACTACTACTACTACTACTACTACTACTACTACTACTGCTGCTGCTACTACTACTACTACTGCTCACCACTACTGAAACGACGACGACGACGACTGTTGCTACTGCTGCTACTACTACTACTACTACTACTACTACTACTATACTACTACTACTCACTACTACTACTACTACTACTACTACTACTACTACTACTACTACTACTACTACTACTACTACTACTACTACTACTATAACCAGCGGCTTTCACGCGTGCCCAATTGCGGAAGAGGCTTTGCAATGACATTATGTCGCACACACACAACAAAGTATCGAGGAGATCCTTGCAAATGTTTCCATTCCTTCTCGCTACAGAGGGAATTTAAGGACCCTCTGGGAAACAGGGTACAATATGAGGCAAACTAACTATTGTACCGTTTAAAAGCCTGTGACTTTAGTGTAACCTTCAGAAATAATTTCACGTGTTGTGTAACACAACGCAACTTTGACGGCAAATTTTATCAATTAAAACATTGCCGTTGACATTTTTCCCCTAGGAAATGAAACTAAGAGCATCTGAACTCACTGACGTTCGCCTATTTGTTTTTTGCAGCTGGGACGAGATGGCCCAATACGATCTTCCTGCCATGTTGAAATTTGTGACGAACAAAACATCGCAATCCTCGCTTTACTACATTGGTCATTCCCAGGGAACTACAATCGGTTTTGCCGAGTTCTCCACGAATAAAGAGTTGGCTAAAATGGTGAAGACGTTTTTCGCTCTTGCACCAATAAGCACTATAGGTCATACAAAGACCCCTTTCCTGACCATTCCTAGCGAAACTTCCATGGAAATTAAGGTATGTAGTATGATCGTTTAAATTAAGATCCTTCACTCAAACATGTATCCTCATTTTCTTTTTTTTTTTTTTAATTTTAAACAAATGAGACACCGAAGCTCACGCTTCAGAGCTGGTAAGTGTCAATAAAAGGATATGTTTCGATAAATTCATTTTTCTTTGAAAAAAAATCATAATGTAAAAAAAAATAAGTCGGCTCGTATTCAGTTAGGAGTTAGGGCGAGAAACGAAGTCGTCTATGGCAACGACAACACCACAAGACAAGATCTAGACCATTATTGGTTAAAGGAGAAAAAAATAGTCTATTTTAGTCCTTTTTTCTTCTATTCTAGGCTATAATACTATGTAAGATTACCGAATTTAAGGTTTTAACCACAACGGGAGCATACAAGATAGAATAACTTATATTTTTCTTCCTTACCAATCCAGTTACTGGATAGCTCGCCCATATTGTACAACGTAAGCAAGATCAACCGAATAGTCGCTGGATACTTAAGATACCGCTTAGCTACACATAATAATAATGATAATGATAATGATAATGATAATGATAATAAGTATTTCTATAGCGTACAACTCTAATAAATTGCTCGTGCGCTTTACAACAAATAAAAATGAATAATAATCAAACTACATTTACTGACATCCACTAACAAACAATTTAAAAAGATAAGTTTTCAAAACGCTTTTAAAAATGTCAACAGATGAACTCCTACGTATTGAAAGAGGCAAAGGGTTCCACAATCTAGGGGCACATACTGCAACTGAACGATCGATCTCCATAAGTTCGCATTTTTGAAGATGGTTCTACAAGGTCGCCATTACTAACAGATCGCAAAGAATGCGAGCTCCTACGATAAGTTAAAAGATCAGACAAATACGACGGGGTCTTATCATTAAGAGATTTATAAACTAAAAGAAGAATCTTAAAAACAAGACGATGCCTAATGGGAAGCCAATATAGATCAATTAAAGTCGGAGTAATATGATCGAACTTCCTAGTCAGACAAACTAGACGTATTCGCCAGGGCACTTGCATCGTTGCAGCTAGGATATAAGCGATCAGTATTCATCTGAAGCAACTTGTTGATAGCTGAAAACAGAGATTTCGCATTATACTAATTGTCCTTGATCTTCTCACAATAGTATGCTTGTTTAGAAGCTTGTATCGAAGGGTTACTCTCGTTTGATGGTGATATAACTCCCTAAAAGTTTGGCGAATTAGTGTTTTCCTCCTAAGTTTATAATTGGTAAGTGGACAACGTACATTTAGCTTTGTTTTCACGAGCTGCATGCGTCTGTTGTATACCACAATGCCAACCTCGTACAAGTCCCTCAAAGCACTCAATTTAGGCCGTTTGAAAGTTGTGTTTGGACTATTAATAGACCAATTTCGATATATTAAAATTCAGTCCTAAACAAAAGGCGCGATCTAGAGGCTCTGGGGTATAAACTCATACAAATCCTAAAATTTATTCCCCAGAGCCTCGAGATGATGCCTTCTGTTCAGGACTGAATTCTAATATATCGAATTTGGTCTATTCGAGAATAACCCTCCCTTTGCTGAGGCAGACATATGTGACCTCAAAGGTTTCACGTTCTTTGTCTCGCTATGAGGAAATCTTTACAGCATGCACTACTCAAAGCGAAGGTCAACTCAGTGGCTGACATGTGTTAACTCCGTTATTGTATATTGTTTCATGCATGATCATAGTGCATTTCTCTAAAAATGAGACTTATCGTTGGGAGCCTTTTATTAATGTTAACACATTTATTTCCTTATTTTTCAAAGATGGTGCACAAGATGTTGGGTAAACGCGACTTCCTTCCATCCGGACCCATAGTTCAATGGTTTGGGAAACACGTCTGTTCAAAGGCTATCTATCAACCCTTTTGTGCTGACGTGATGTTTACTTTGTGCGGTTTTGATCGAAAAAATTTGAACAATGTATGCTAAAACATATATCTCTGTTCATTCACTTGTGTCCAGAAATGCAAGTAATGTGATATCCAACACGAAGTTGTGGTTGAAATATTGGCATTCCTACCTATTTCTAACAATAAGGTTAGGGACAAGAAAAGCGTCATTCAGTAGGTCAGGGTAAACGTAGCCCAGCGTTTCGCCTTATTTGAGGAGCGTCATTTTGGGGACACTTCGTGACGATTATTGAAATCCGTGCGCGTCTAATTATTTGCATTTCTAGCCATGCCTATTTCTCAATTCCTTCTTTATTTTTATTTATTTTTTATTTCGTAGTCATTTGTACGAAGGGATGTGAGGCAGTGTCAAGCTGTATTTGACCTTTCGTACCTTTTATTTCACAACAGACACGAATTCCAGTGTATGTAACACACACACCCGCAGGCACTTCTGTTAAAAACGCGATCCACTGGCTACAGGTAATACGATATTTTGTGCAGAGCTCCCCAAATTCCTTCAAACGCTGCTGAGATCACCGAAAAAAAGCATAGTCTAGCTTTGTTCGATTTTATTTGCTTCGCTTTATTATCTTTTTTTGATATTTAAAACTTGTGCCCGCGACTTCCTAAAACATATATGTATCCGAACATTTTTTTAAAGACATGATTTACAGTAAATAAGATAAGGCAAAACCGCATATGTAAAGGAAAATCACAGAACTGTCGTTGTTCGTCAGCATGTGGTTGAAGTGATGTCAAGTGACGTATGATGGAGTATGGAAAAATCAGTCGGCGACTTGTCGTGAACTTCTAGAGAGGTCTGTTTCTTTATGTATAGGCCTTTTTGTAGTCTCTCTCACAAATGTGTTCATAATTCCTTTTTCAACAGATGGTGAATTCCAAAAAATTCCAAATGTACGATTATGGATATTTTGGAAATCAGCGAAACTATAGACAAGTATGTTTAGTAATTTTACTTTATTTTCTCTAAGTCCATAGAAAGGCTTTCGTTTTCCAAAGTGACCGATGTTGTCCTTTCGCGGGGTAAACTGGGAAACATGGTTTTGTATCAGGTCAACACTCTTTCTTTAATTTTCGCGCAAATTTACCTTGACTCTGAAAAAAAAAAAAAACAACGTTAGTTTGGTTAGTCACCTTCGTTGCAATTAAGGTCGGAGATATTGTAATGCGACGGCTCTGCTAACTGCTGCAATGTCAACGGATTTATTCACAAACTGAATCGAAGAAACTGAACAACGTACCTCTCGTTAAGAGTCAGCACACTCGCACAATCCCTAACCGTAAGTCTAGCTCTTGTTTGAGTCATTGTTGCGTGCATATCAGTTGCGAAAGCTTAACGCCAAGTAACTGTCTCTTCATCCAGCTCAAGCACATTACAGTAAGCTTGCGCATTTAACACTAGGCTTTTCGTTACCTTTGCCTCTCTTCACCCGAAAAATGATGCTCTCCCGCATCAGGAGGCCGTTCAACAATAAGATTTAATGAGAAAAGACCAATGCTTGAATCCTCCTCTAACAATTGAACACAAAATGATAAAAAAAAACCGTACTTCAATAAAAGTCAACGGAAACAATGCTTGATCTCCTTCCTTTCACTAGCAAAAAGTCCAGCTAGATCACATCGAGCTTGAAATGTTTTTCAACTGAACTAAAGTTAAATCGATGCTTTTCCGCTGCGTGAAGCGGCTGCCGGAAATGACATCAGTAATTCAGCTGTCAAGTGTCCTCCCTCCATTGTCAAAAGTTTTCCGTTCTTCAAACGGTTTGAGACGGTCGTGATGCAAAAACTTCCTCTGGAATTCTTCTGAATACGATAAACCACGTCTGTCGCACGTTTAATGACTTCCCAGTGCCCTTCCCCCTTCCCTTCCTCTGCGGATTGTACAGCCACACCTTCTCCCCATCCGCGTATGAATGTGAATTCGACCTCTGGTCATACAAGCGTTTCAACCCTCAAATGATCCCGTCACAATTGCTCCATACATGTCCAATACACTCGACCTGAGTCGGGTTGTCTTCACTCGCAGGCGGATTGAGTCCGATCGCGACCGGAACCGGAAATGGGTGCATGGCGCTTGATCAGTAGTACCGGAAGTGAGGGTTAACAGGAGCGAGGGGATTGAAAAAGTTGGCAAACAGACTCGATCGGATCCGATGGAGACAGCTCTTCCTGACAAGAGTCAATCGGACTCTCGGAAGTCAGTTCGCGCGTGACAGAAAATATCTCTCAGCCATGACGCGAAACAAGCACACGCTACACGTGAAATATATGTCGTTCTTAAAGCCATGAGGCGATACAAGCGCGCCACACATGTAACATTAGTCGTTCTTTAAGACATGCGATGCGAAAGTCAACATCACGAAACATTGCCCTCCACACTATACCTCGTTCTTTAAAGCATGAAGCTGAACAAGATTTTCACAAATCCAGGTCATTGAATTTCCGATTGCGACAGAAATTCTTGTCATCCAATCTCCGACAACAATAAATTATTAGCTTTTCAGTCAAATCCACTGATTTCAGTGACCAAGAAAAAGATACTCTGCGTGAACGAGAGCCTTTCCCTGAATGAAAACTTTCATTTGTTTTTCTAATTGAAATTGTGATTAATTCCATAAGACATTAGAAACTTCTATAGCATTCTGGAACTGTTCTAGTTAGAGGAGCTCTATATTGATTATATGTGAAATATAGAATGGTCAAGGTTATGACATTAGAAAGTTCTATAGCATTCCAGGACTGCTCTAGTTTGAAGAGCTCTATAGAAAGTTCTATATCATTCTAGAACCGCTCAAGTAAAATGGTCGTATCTGCAAACTTTTAAAGTTCTGATTAAAGTCAAAATTCGCAGTTCTAGAGTTCCGATTTCTAGAGTTCTAAGTTCTAGAATTCTCAATTGTTATATGTTACCCTCTGTGGGCTCTAGAATGTCTAGAGTTCTAGAATAGCCAGACTCTCTAAGTGAGTTTCAGGACGTCTAAACTGCACACTAGACTTGGTTGATTTCACTGATTACCATTTACTAGTTTAAATACTAAGCACTCATTTAAGCAAAAACAAATCCCCATGAATACCATGTAACCGCGTTATACCTCGACCGTATCCAAGCACCTTAAGTGAGCTCAAACGTTCAGCCGTTTTCCCAAACGAATTAAAAATGGACATGAAAACTTGTCTAAACCAGGTATCGCTCTTTAGCTTTCACTTTGCGGTTCGGTTAACTACACTTTTCACGAGATTATGTGAAGAAGAAAGCACTCGTTTACTGATTAAGCCTAAACGCTCCTTTCAGTTGTTAGGCCCCAGTAAGCAGTCTCGCAAAAGTTTAGCTTTCATTTTGCGGCTCGGTAAACTACACTTTTCACACAATCTCCGACAACAATAAATTATTAGCTTATTAAAATACAATAAAAAACGTTCTCTGGCTAAACATTTTGAAAAAGAATATAAGCTTTCGGCTGTCGATCTACAGCCTTCCACGGATAAAACGTTGAATGTAAATTAGTGAAATATATACAAAAAAAGGCGAGATAAAAATGATAAAAAGAACAGAGTAAAGGTATGAAAAATGGTGGCTATTGTTTAAAAAGAATTTTATACTGATTAGGAATCGGCTTAAAGTTATTGTCAGCATGCTTGGTAGAAGAGGTGTGCCAGGCCTCTAGAGTTTTCCTAACACGAAAAGAGCCTTTGTCGATAACTCGAGAATGATTGAAATCAATGCGATGACCGAAAGACCACGCATGTTTCGCAATGTTTGACCCATTAGCACATGTTTTTACATTCCTAACGTGTTCTTTCTTGCGGGTTTCAAAGCAACGGCCAGTTTCACCTATATAACACCAATCACAATCGGCACAGGGTATTTTATAAACCACGTTGGGTTGGTGTTCAATAGCTGGTCTGAATTTAGGAGAAAGGAATTCTTGTTGTAAAGTCTTGAGGGGCTTATTTACAACTCGGATATCGTGTCTTCGAAGAATTCTTGTTAGAGGTTGCGTAACACCATTGATAAAAGGAAGGACAGCAAAACCGTTAGGGTTCTCTTGAGGCGTAAACCATTTAAAAAACATGCCAACCAATTCTTCAGGTGAAGGGATGGCATGTGTGGGTGGTTTGGAAAATTTCTGCTTTAAGATATTGGAAATAACAAAGGAGGGATAGTTGTTGGCTCGTAGAGCATCAAAGACGTGATTGATTTCGGTATTTTTCCCTTGCGGTGTACTTGGGAGTTTAATTGCGCGGTGTAGGAGGGTCTCAGCTGTACTGATCTTGTGGCGTTTGTCGTGGTGAGAAGAAAAGTCTAAATATCTGTCCGTGTGAGTTGCTTTGCGGTAAACATCAATAGTGATCATGTTATCCTTGCGAGAAACCAAAGTATCCAAGAAGGCGATCTGTTGGTCAGATTCCTCTTCAATAGTGAATGAGATGTGTGGATCGATGGAATTAAGTGTAGTGTGAACCACCCACACATGCCATCCCTTCACCTGAAGAATTGGTTGGCATGTTTTTTAAATGGTTTACGCCTCAAGAGAACCCTAACGGTTTTGCTGTCCTTCCTTTTATCAATGGTGTTACGCAACCTCTAACAAGAATTCTTCGAAGACACGATATCCGAGTTGTAAATAAGCCCCTCAAGACTTTACAACAAGAATTCCTTTCTCCTAAATTCAGACCAGCTATTGAACACCAACCCAACGTGGTTTATAAAATACCCTGTGCCGATTGTGATTGGTGTTATATAGGTGAAACTGGCCGTTGCTTTGAAACCCGCAAGAAAGAACACGTTAGGAATGTAAAAACATGTGCTAATGGGTCAAACATTGCGAAACATGCGTGGTCTTTCGGTCATCGCATTGATTTCAATCATTCTCGAGTTATCGACAAAGGCTCTTTTCGTGTTAGGAAAACTCTAGAGGCCTGGCACACCTCTTCTACCAAGCATGCTGACAATAACTTTAAGCCGATTCCTAATCAGTATAAAATTCTTTTTAAACAATAGCCACCATTTTTCATACCTTTACTCTGTTCTTTTTATCATTTTTATCTCGCCTTTTTTGTATATATTTCACTAATTTACATTCAACGTTTTATCCGTGGAAGGCTGTAGATCGACAGCCGAAAGCTTATATTCTTTTTCAAAATGTTTAGCCAGAGAACGTTTTTTATTGTATTTTAATATGCCTAATCCTGGCTGCGCTTCAATTTTTAATTAAAATTATTAGCTGTTCAGTCAAATCAGTGTAGAAGACAAAGATAATCTGAACGAGAGCCTTTCCCTGGATTAAAACTTCCATTTGATTTTCTAATTGAAATTGTGAATTCGGAATAACTGATATGTTATTTATTTATGAAAATGAGTAAGTGAAAACAACATTGAAGGATGTTTAACAAACCCAAAAAATTATCACTACTCCAGCAAGAACTTGTTCGCCGAACGTCCGGCTCGGTGTGTGCTTGCAATGTCACTGAACCACCGAAGCCATCGGATATATGTCCAGACATGCACGCAACAACCAAAAATGGCAAAAAAGAGAAAATGCTGGCGAATTTGGCAAATATGGCGAAAATGACAATTTTGCCACAATTGCCAACAAGGTAAAGCACAAAGCAGAGAGTGCTTAGGCCTAATCACTGAAAGGAGCGCTTAGGCGTAATCAGTAAACGACTGCTTTCTTGGAACCGTAAAATGAAAGCTAAAATTTTACAATAGTGCTTAGGCCTAATCACTGAAACGAGCGCTTACACTTTTGAAATATCGCTATAATGACCTGCCATCGCGGTCCGCAATCCCGTAGTCGAGGAATGAAAATTGTTCAAGGGCAGGACGATCTCGTGAAAAGTGTAGTGAACCGAACAACAAAATGAAAGCTAATATTTCAAGAGAGTGCTTTGGACTAATCACGGAAGTGAGCGCTTCGGCGTAATCAGTAAACGAGTGCTTTCTTCCTCACAAGATCTCGTGAAAAGTGTATTCTTAACTATTTTCGAGTGCGTGTGAAGAAGAAAGCACTGCAGTACACTTAAAAGTGTACTGCAGTGCTTTCTTCTTCACACGCACTCGTGAATAGTGTAGTAAACCGAAGCACAAAATGAAAGCTACAATTTTACGAGAGTGCTTAGGCCTAATCACTGAAACGAGCGCTTAGTCTTAAACAGGAATCGAGTGCTATTTCCTGTAGTTAACCGAACCGTAAAATGAAAAATAACCGAATTGTGAAATGATTCGATCAACGCACTATAAGAACGAGAGATACATATCAACAAGGGGATTGATCGCATTACTTTTTTTCACTCGATCATCGTGCTTTATGAACGAGAAATACATATACATCAATGTCCTTCGCTCTTTTTGTTTGGCGCCTCGGGAAGGAGAAACCGGGAGGAGAAATACTGCGTATCAGGGGCACCCAACGTCAATTTTCGGAAAATATCTGTTCGGAAGACGATTTGAGATTTATAATTTTCGGAACCTTTGTTGTAAAATTTCTTGCTTTCCTGCCTCTCCTAGGATTTTCGAACATCTGAAAAATGGTATAATTGCTCATTTTTAACGGATTTTTACCCTAAAAAGGTCACCTAGAATTTTCGGGAGCCTTTTTTCTGGCTAAAAGTTTCCAAAAGGTACGTTTTGATCCCTATAATTTTCGGATCACTAGACTTTTAGCTAGGAAATCCGAACAGATGAAAATTTTTTAGGCGATAAAAATATGCCTATAGCGCCCTGTTACTTGGTTTATTTTTTTAGCGCTCGTGTACATAAACGCGATCACAACTTTCAATGCAATTTGGGCAGATCGTAACACATTTCTTGGTCTTTCTAAAGCATAAATTTATTTTGGCTGTTACAAATACCCTAATATAAGCAGTTGAGCGAGTGAGTCAATTTTATCTAAATTGCACACCCCCAAAAGCCCACTGGTACATGTGAATTGACGTTGAAACTAGTATTTGGTTCAAGTGCATTCTTTGTGCTAGGCTGCGTTAAAATTTCTTCCGCGGCCTGACAAACGTGGCTCGTCGAGTTGCAAGACAATTCCGTGCAATCAACAAAGGAGTTGTTGTGCAAGGTAATTAAAAGAACTGTTTCTGTTCAGGACATTAATATTCACTTGCCTTTACCACCACTCCTCAATCAAATCTCTCTCGCGCAATCCATATGACGATTTTGTTCAAATGTTCAAGTTTTCGTTTTTGAAGGCCACAAAATGGCATAGAGAAAGCTGGCGTTATTTTTGCCAATAATAGGGAATTCAAGAAACGACTATGGCAACGGTATAGTCGAAAAACCCGTCAAAAGAAGACAATGGCTTTGCACTTGAGTTTCAAAAAGAAAATTCAGTATACCGTATTGATGAAATGACTAAATTTAAGATTTCACATGAACCCAATAACACATAAGGTAAACTGACTTCAGTCATTTTATTCTTTTTCTTTACTTTAATAATGGCACACCAAATAAGATCAGTCCTGTATGGCTAATATTATGTTCACTTTTTAGTTGAATGATCTGTAATAACCTTGAAATAGCTGCAATCCCTGTGATCAAAATTTTGTTCTGTCACGGTTGCCGTAGTCTGAGTAAACTTTCTAATGTCCAGAGCCTTTCATTTTAACGAACAAGGGCAACTATCTACAATTTCTCGAAGGACGGATATGTAAGGCCCTTTCCTTCGAACCACTGTGGCTGGTACTTCCAGCTCCAACCCCTCAAATAGTTTCTGAAGTAGCCCCTTGCATTTCACCAAAGCACAAACATTGTACTGATCTACAACTTGAATAGGGTGGCTGATGTGGTGCAGACACGAAAGCACAGAGTCTCTTGCTGAGGTGAAATTCGCATGTTCCTCAACAGCAAGCACATCTTGCTCCATTACCTGTACTTGCTGTCGCAGTTTCCCTGCCAAACATGAAAAGAGAGACAAAATGTGTTGTGCAGAAAGAAATTCCGTTGTCATGAACAGTCTGAACCGAGTCATCGCCGCATTTCTTTGGTGACCAAATTAGGTTTCAGCTTTCTCCTAGTCGCCCAGGCTGATGTTAAAGCCTCAAGGTAGGCCTTCTGATTAGCATTATATCTTTCGGCCCTCTTGGTTCCTTTGCCCAGCTCTCCTTACTGGGTTGGTGGCATGGTAACTGAAAGAACCATCAACAGCAAGGACAATCACTTAAACACATGTAGGAAGGCCTGCACCTTTCTGAAGCTGGCACGAATACTTCAGTTTGGCGAGAGCCGCTCGGGACCGAGACGGTTCGCAAGGGCTGTTGGAGCATAGACGCTCGTTGAAAAACACGAACATAGCCCACAATAGAAATGTACGTGTCAAAAGAGAGAAAATAAATTGAGAAAATTCCTTCAAATAGGACAAAACTGCAGTTTGATCTGGGCAGTGGTGGTAAAGGTGAATGAATTATTTTCTGAACAGAAACATTTGTGTCAACTTACCTTCGACTACACCTTCTTAGTTACACTCCACAGAGTTGCAACAATTCGTCACGTGACCTTTCTTTCATAAACACGACGACTCTGATGAATTCATGAAATTATTTTTCTAAAAATAAAAAGGGCAGCTTAAAATATGCCATCATGTCGATTTTCGTAAGTATATCGTTTAAACTGGTGTTGTTGATGTTGAAAAAAATTATAAGATTTGTATGGAAATCGGGAAAAAGACGCTTTGCCACCCAGTCTTCATACAAATCCTTATATTTGTCTGAGTCTTCTACGTTTTCAAACCGCTTTAAAATTCTTCCTTCGAAATATTAAAGTCTGAAAATTCCCACCCTTGCCCATTTATGCTCGCTTATTTGACCCCTGGTAAAGATAAGAATCTGAGCTCTGTGACGCGTAATTATGCAAAAAATAAATCATAATATAATAATAGAAGGCAAAAGCTTTTCGTTCGTAAACGGAAGAGATATGTCCAGAAATCCACACAACAACAAAAATGGCAAAAATGAGAAAATGTTGGCGAATTTGGCAAATATAGCGAAAATGACAATTTTGCCACAATCGCCAACGAGGCAAAGCACAAAGCAGTGAAGGGGGCCCATAAAAGTTGGCGAGAGCGGCGAATTTGGCAAATATGGCGAAAATGACAATTTTGCCACAATCGCCAACGAGGCAAAGCACAAAGCAGTGAAGGGGGCCCATAAAAGTTGGCGAGAGCGGCGAATTCGGCAAATATGGCGAAAATGACAATTTTGCCACAATCGCCAACGAGGAAAAACACAAAGCAGTGACGGGGGCCCATAAACGTTGGCGAAAGCGGCAAATTTGGCAAATATGGCGAAAATGACAATTTTGCCACATTCGCCAACGAGGAAAACACAAAGCAGTGAAGGGGGCCCATAAAGGTTGGCGAAAGCGGCGAATTTGGCAAACATGGCAAGAATGACAATTTTGCCAAAATCGCCAACGACGAAAAACACAAAGCAGTGAAGGGGGCCCATAAAAGTTGGCGAAAATGACAATTTTGCCACAATCGCCAACGAGGCAAAGCACAAAGCAGTGAAGGGGGCCCATAAAAGTTGGCGAAAGCGGCGAATTTGGTAAATATGGCGAAAATGGCAATTTTGCCACAATTGCCAACGAGGCACATAAAAGTTGGCGAAAGCGGCGAACTTGCAATTGGCAAATACGGCGAAAATGACAATTTTGCCACGATCGCCAAAGAGGAAAAACACAAAGTAGTAAAGGGGGCCCATGAAAGTTGGCGAAAGCGGCGAATTTGGCAAATATGGCGAAACTGACAATTTTCCCACAATCGCCAACAAGGCAAAGAACAAAGCAGTGAAGGGGGCCCATAAAAGTTGGCGAGAGGGGCGAATTTGGCAAATATGACAAAAATGACAATTTTGCCACAATCGCCAACGAGGCAAAGCACAAAGCAGTGAAGGGGGCCCAAAAAAGTTGGCGAAAGCGGCGAATTTGGCAAATATGGCGAAAATGACAATTTTGCCACAATCGCCAACGAGGCAAAGCACAAAGCAGTGAAGGGGGCCCATAAAAGTTGGCGAGAGCGGCAAATTTGGCAAGTATGGCAAAAGTGACAATTTTGCCACAATCGCCAACGAGAAAAAACACAAAGCAGTGAAGGGGGCCCATAAAAGTTGGCGAAAGCGGCGAATTTGGCAAATATGGCGAAAATGACAATTTTCCCACAATCGCCAACGAGGCAAACCACAAAGCAGTGAAGGGGGCCCATAAAAGTTGGCGAAAGCGGCAAATTTGGCAAATATGGCAAAAATGACAATTTTGCCACAATCGCCAACGAGGCCCGTAAAAGTTGGCGAAAGCGGCGAATTTGGCAAATATGGCGAAAATGACAAATTTGCCACAATCGCCAACGAGGCCCGTAAAAGTTGGCGAAAGCGGCGAATTTGGCAAATATGGCGAAAATGACAATTTTGCCTCAATCGCCAACGAGGAAAAGCACAAGGCAGTGAAGGGGGCCCTTAAAAGTTGGCGAAAGCGGCGTATTTGGCAAATATGGCGAAAATGACAATTTTGCCACAATCGCCAACGAGAAAAACACAAAGCAGTGAAGGGGGCCCATAAAAGTTGGCAAAAGCGGCAAATTTGGCAAATATGGCGAAAATGACAATTTTGCCACAATCGCCAACGAGGCAAAGCACAGAGCAATGAAGCAATGAGAGGGCCCATAAAAGTTGGCGAATGTGGCGAACAAAATTAATGAAAGAAGAATTCGATTTCCAGTGCTGTTTCAAATGTTTGACCTCAAATTACAAAAGTTCATTTCTTGAATTTTAATGATTTTAGAAAATTAACAACCAGCATGAAGAACAAGGGAAAGAGGAATTTGGCAAAATAGGGAGATATCGCAACGGGACGTGGCTCCAAATAACAAGGTCATGGCAAGGTTGTCATTTGTGACTGCGGTGGAACAATTCAATTACTGACATATATAACTGCCTCGTACTCTGACAATTCATGTAAGAATGACTTCACCAACGGGTACTAAGAGTTTCAAAGCAGTTATGTGAATCTTACCAATGTCCGCTTGAAAGGAATTAGATTCAATAAACCACACACAAAATATGTACTTGTCGTATGATCCATTACTTGAAAGTAAGCATTGCGTGAAGATGCATGTCGTGCCTGTGAATTTTATAGTAGCTTTTCACGAATCTTGCTATCAGTCGAAATTGAAATCCTTTTACCACAACTGTAGAAGAATGTCAACACCCAGTAGAACAGAAGTTGCAAAATTAAAATTCTCCACAAGACGATAAACATTTCCTCAATTGTGATCCGTCGGAAAGACCGAAGCGTTCTTTTAGAAGCCATCTTATGAAATTGACATATAGGTCGTGTTAAGTCACTGTAGTGTAACTGCTAACTGAGCCCCAAGTCTTCTCGTTCGTCGTCTCAGTACATACATACATAAATACTTTATTCGTCCCAAATGGGCTTTTCAGGATAAAGTCAAGAGATAACTAATGCTATATACAAGTAAATTAATTAAATAATTAACTAGTAAATGACATAATCGAAACGATTAATTATAAATTAATTAATGAAATAAAAACAAAAGTGGAGTAATTAGGTCACTAAAAAATTCGAGGGAAGGCTTCTCCTAAGGGCAACGTTTGAAGTCCTGTAGTGTTGGTTTCAACTTAAGAGTCGAATCTAGAGAGTTCCAGAGTTTGACGGCCCTGAAGTGGAAAGGTTAAAGGAATATTTAACATTTGGGAGTTCCTCGTTGTACGCCTTGTGATCATGGCTCTTTGAATATATTTAGAAAATAAAGAGGCTGGAGCGCACCCTGACATACATTTGAAGGCCATTATTGCGTGGCGATAATAAAACTGCTGTCTTACAGGTAGCCACTTTAGATCTTTAAGGATAGGGAAAATATGGTCGTATTTCCTTGAGCTGCTAACGATACGAGCCGCGAAATTCTGTACTGCCTGGATCCTACTTAAGTTGTACTCAGAGGTGTTGCTCTAAACATTACAACAATATAGCTTGCTAAAAACTAAGGCATTAACTATAATAGTTAAGGTGGTTGGGTCAAAAGCATGTTTAACTCGATTAATCTGGCCTAGGCGCACCATGCAAACGGACACTGCATGCTGAAGCTATGTGATCGTTATATGTCAAGCAGGGATCCAGGATAACTCCCAGATCCTTAGCAACGGTAGCCGGTGTAATTTCTTTTCCTAACAAATTTAGACGAAAATCCTCTACTTTGCTGACCATCGCTCTGGTTCCAAAGATAATTAAAATAGTTTTACTAGGGTTTATAAGGAGTTGATTTCTAAAAGTCCAGTTACTAATTCTGCATAAGTCTTCATTTAATTTAGTAATCTCGCTATAATGAACTGCCACCGCGGCCGCAATCCCGCATACAGAAATTTGGTTTTATCAACGGAGTTGATAATGTAAATAGGACACCGTATAGAGATTCTCTGTACGGTGGTCAGTTTACATTATCAAGTCCGTTGATAAAACCAAATTTTTGTATATTACCTCCCCACCGACGCAGCACCATAGTTTCTTTAGAAACTACCCCCCGCAATCAAGCTCTTTCCTCACCGTGTGCGGCGGGCTTAAGTAGCCAAAAGCATTTGAACAGTAGAAAACTATTTTTTACCTTGGAGCAGCTGCAGTTTACCCCGCCACATCAAGGCCGTTACTGTAAAGGGCTGGCCAAGCGGTACGCGGAAAAAATAAAGTCAAGGTTGCTAAGTATCTTAAGTAGCTGGCTACGCAGTACGCGGCACGCAGAAAGAATTAAATTCA
>NC_090877.1:38358170-38360670 GCF_036669935.1 Montipora foliosa | reverse complement strand
ATGATACTGCGTACAGAATTAACAGACTTTTTCCGGGCGTGGCCTACATCAGACACGTAAATGCTTCAAGTTCATCCGTAACTTCTTGATCTACAGACCACTCGTCACCGAGTTTTCTAAAAGAAAACACCAACAACAATAATAATATTTCATATATCATTTCATGTATCATTTCATATATCATTTCATCATCGATTCATTCCTCACGGGAACATTAGAACCCACAAATGACCAGCTCCCAACGTCAGTGGCTTCATAGCTCAGTTGGTTAGAGCGTCGCACCGGTATGGCGAGGTCACGGGTTTAAACAGTCCCCAGTTTTCGAGCCGAGAGGCTGCCGCCTTGCTTCCCCACACCCGAAGTAGTAGTTGACAGAGCTGTAGCTTATTCTCGTCATTTGCCAGGAATAGTTTGAAGTCAATAGGCTTCCTTGTTGCCTGTCCCTCTATGATATACCGCTGGGAGAGGCCAAGTCTCTTCTGGGCCTCGATGGAGCCTGGAGAAGACAAAATTCTTCTTAGCCACCATCTGATGTAGCACCTGAATGCATATCGCACCAAACGTTGGTGGGAGGTTCTTTGGGCGTGGAAAACTGCGTTGCCATCCTGGATGTAAAGGCTCTCTGTTGGATAAGGCACTTCCTCAGGGGCGTCTTCCATCAAATAATGAGGCATTGCAGCCTTTATCGTCTTATTGAAGAAACCGTCATCTGTGTCAAGTCTGTGGGGGACAGAGGTGAGCGAGTACCGCATCAGCTTGTCAAGGTCAGTGGGATCAGTGATGAGTAACATGAAAGCGAGGTCACTTTGCGCACGGTACTGGATAACCTACAAAAAATCAAGCGAGCAACGTTTTACACCTGTTGTAAGTTTAAATATCATAAAACAGTGATATGTTGT
This sequence comes from Montipora foliosa, assembly GCF_036669935.1. Lineage (NCBI taxonomy): Eukaryota > Metazoa > Cnidaria > Anthozoa > Scleractinia > Acroporidae > Montipora > Montipora foliosa. The sequence continues at coordinate 38,359,771 of NC_090877.1, read as the reverse complement.
AGTTATAGTGTGAGGCAGTGAGCTTGACTGTCTTGTTAGAATCCTCCATGGTTTTCAGCTTCTGCCCAGTGATTGGCTCAAAGAACAGCGTCTCAGAGCAGCCATTCATCAACCGATCTCGTATAAAGAGTTCCTTCAGCACGGAGCACATCCAACTCCACCTCTGAAGAAACAGGAGCACCAGACGTCAGGCTGTAGAGGTGGTCCTTGTCGACTAAGGAGAAAGGATTGGTTAAGTTACGTATAGCAGAGATGGTACGCTGAACTGCACTCTCTGACTTCTTTATCTCGGCTCTCTCTAGCTCACGGTGTTTTCCGGCATTCGGAGAGTCCGGATCATCGACTAGGTCACACATCTCAAGCATCTTTTCAAAGTACTGAGCCCGAGTTGAGGTTGTACGGCACCACCGCTGGTAAGCAACGAACATGGAAAAGAGCCCTACGAATCCACCTTTAACATAACCAAAGTTACATAACCATCGGTTAGAACGACTGAAACATACGGTACAAACTAGGTTTTATTATTGCGCCTAAAAGATATTTCAATAATAAGGCCCCTCTGTTACAGTAGTAAGGTCCGTACAGTTACTTGTCCTAGATTTTACACGGATCTTTTTTTTCTTTTTTCTTAAGTTTCTCGGACAATGGAGGTTTAGAATACTGTTCTTTTAGTAAGGTTATCATGTTAGCTTTAGTCTAAGCACCAAATTAGCAAATATAGTATTTCAGTACCTGCGGACTTGGAGAACTTCATGACTGCGATGAGAGCACCAGGTATTAAAGACCGTGCTACTGCGATGCCACCCTTCATAAGAAGTTGCTTAGCTCTAGGATGAGGTTTGTCAAGAACACCTCCAGAGACACCAAGTACATGTGTAGGGCCATAAGATAGAAAGTGTGTAACTATTCTACTAAAAATGCACAGATAACAAAATCAATGCGAGTTAAGAAGCTTCAAGTTAACAAGTAAATTACCTTGAGTAGTTTGGCCCGTCATATGCGAAAAAGAGGTCAGCCATATCCCCTTTACACTTGTGGAAAAGAGGAAAGTTGTTGGTGTGCAGATGACTTGCGATCCTGATCTGTATCAGTTTTGTCACAGTTCGTGGCTCGAGCTGTATCACGCAGGTAATTGGCGTACTTCGGGTTAAACGATTTGCGACAGGACGGGTGGAACTGCGCTTCTCTCGCAAACATGTCTTCGCCTTGCACCTTGCGCTGAAGACGGCTATTACCTAGTTCAAGGGCTCGAGGCTCAATCTGTTTCCATTTAGGCTGCTTTGGAGCCCCGTCCTTGTCCTTGAACACTGGGAACTTGATGCATCGCTCTGTTTTTCCCTTAGAGTATATGCGCAGGTCTGCTGAAAAAACTTGAGGCAAGATGGCAGTCAACTTCAACCTCTATGCAGTTGGGTTGTTTAAAATCTTACTGGAATTTATGTCTATTGTTTCTTTAAAGCTTCGTACATTTTTCGGGCCCGAAAAGTCAAACGGAAAACAGGCACTAAACCTGGGGTAAAGCGGGATTGATCGGGGATTCAATGAGCTCTAAAGAGATCTCCCGATCAACGCGTTGCATTTCTTGCACGGACGGCATATTG
>NC_090877.1:38340670-38345670 GCF_036669935.1 Montipora foliosa | reverse complement strand
TAGTCTCTCCCAGTTCATTACTGTACTCACTCCGTGTTACTTCTTTGAATAATTCTGTCACGTTTCCTTTACATCTAAACCATGCTGGCACATCCAACAAACTTTCATCTTCGCAAGATGATTGAATAGTACCACAAAAACTGCTTTGAGTGATGAAATTATTATCACTCGAGTCCGATTCACTCAAACTTCGACATCAGCTGAACTTGATCAAGCCGGTAATCCACAATGCAAATTACAACACGAGGCAAACTACAATTAAATATTCAACTCAGACCATCACAATTTTGTTTTCGCAATTTTTCACGCACATGGATGTAATTTAAGTCTCTAGAGACTACATATATTTGTTTCTTTACAAACCTTCTAACTGTTTTGCCGACATCTCAAACAACAGTGTATTTTCTAGAAAACCTCACCAATGAGTGTATAAAATAGGCATTTTATCGACTTTTCACTCGGGGATATCAGATTTATTCACCTCTGGTTCCGCCCGAGGGCTCAAATCTGATATTCCCTTGTTTCAGGCAGATAACCCTTATTTATTACTTAGACTATTTCATACAGTGAAGAGATCAAGTGCTGTTTATTGCTAGGGAGGGGGGGGGGGGGGGGGGAGGAGTGGTAGAGGGTTTTCTGAGGTTTCTTCACAGCAAATCCCAGGAGCATTAGTCTGAAGACTTAACTATTAGAGTGTAATGTGAAGTGCTAGTTTTCTACTCATATGAACCATGTGGGCGTTAGCCCTACTAATGGAATTGGCCCACAAAATTAAAGAGAATTCGCAATTTAGACAATGAACGAATACCTTAGAATGATATGTCTGATGGGGGACTGAAAGAGTTTCACATGTAGGACACAAGTGATTTTCTGCTAGTTTTTATCTTTTTCTCTCTTCACTTGGGACCAGTCATTAAGTGTTTAATATTTCATAGCAAGCACGGTCTGAGAAATGAGCAGAACAAACTAAAGAATGATGTTTGAAAAATTCGTACAGGCAAATAACGGTCTACATATTAAAATGTTTCGTCGTGTTGAAATGAAACGAAAGTTCTCAAAGCTTTGTTCTCCGTCAAGTCCTTCAAAAATCAGAGCAAAACTTAGAAATTGTTAACTAAACAAGAAAAACTTGTTGACATTAGCTCACGCAAACTCCACAGTGTTGCGATTTGTTTGTTTGACTATTTTAGCAAGGAATCCGTACTTTTCTTAAATGAAGAAATAAAGAACGAGATTAGATAATATAACTCCAAAGAAAATAACGGATGTCAATGAAAAAACGAATTTCAAAAGACTGCTCTGCAGAGTAAGTCGTTTCAAGTTCAACGGCATATCAATAGTTCAAGAAAACCAACAACTCGAAAAACAGCAAACCAGGAAAAGTTGTCAGCAAAATCATTCGAGTATTCGCCTTTTTGAAGACTAACCAGGCCTTTTATTCCATTGCTGACCTTTCTCCTTCTCTTAGTAAGCGAACACTTGCATTTTAACGGGTAAAACCCAACGTTTATCGCGACGTGATAAAAAGAAACTTGCGTACCTTTCCCGCGAATTCCGGACAGGGCAACCGGTCCGGACGGAAAAAAGCGGGACCGGCCAAGACGTCGTTATTAGACAATCAGATTCAATCAGACTCCGGCCCGCTGAGATGCTTCAGAAAAAAATAAATATATGTTATGTGCCAGCTGGGAGGTCCGTATAGCGAAAAACTGTGACAGCGGTATTGAAAATACTGCCCGAGACCGCAGTCCGAGGGCAGCTTTTTCAAGACCGAAGTCACGTTTTTCGCTATTCGGACAGACCCTTAGCTGGTAAATAACTTATTAATTTTTTTCCCTTCTCCCTTCCTCTCTGAAGTCACTTTTTTTTAATTGTTAAAGTGTTACCGTGACCGTGGGCAGATTTAGGAAAATTCGGTCTGCGCTAAGAACCAGTCAGATTGCAGGTTCGTTACCGCGCCCTCTTAGAAAAAAAAAATACAGTGTCTTCTCCGCTAGATATAGCTATTCGGCCCTTCAACAACTAGAGTTAAGCCACGTTCAGTGCATTCCAACGCTGCTGTTGTGTCTGTAAGGAACAACTACAGAACTGAGATAGCTAGTAAACAAACAACTTTTCCGTTTTCGTTCAGCTCGTCCAATAATTGCTTGACGTATACATTAATCATAAAAAAATTAAATTATTCTTATCTAGACTTTGGATTTTATCCCGTTCCACGTCGAACCCTGCTCCTTTGTTAGCTACTTGTTTGTTCAGCCTTGCATTTTGCCAGTGTGAAAAAATGTTAAAAGCCAATTTGTGACATTTTGGGATTTTTCCAATAAGGATTTTTCTTCATCGGCAGTTTTCAATTATCTGAACTTTCTCTCACGCAGCACTTTTCACCAACCTTCTTCGACCATCGACAGGAACCCATGACCCGGAGCCTACAACTCTACTGTGTTCGTGTAACGGCGTTTTCACAGACCGATTTGTTTTTAGATTGAATTTCCCACGAATAAGACTACTACAGGAGCCCGATGACCAATTACAAGAAATTAAGCTGACGTCATAGGGTCACCGAACCGGAACTGCCTTTGTTTTTTTACCTGATAGACCTTTTCGGCTTGTACATTTTGTTTTCCCAATACAGATCATGTGATAATACTTAGGCGGCCTGGTTCTTTGTTTTATTCATTAAAAAAAAGAGTGCATGCAGGCATATTCATGCTTCGAGCCCTCATTTTAATGAACAAAACAAAAGACCAAACCTCCTGAGTATTATCACATGATCTGTATTGGGAAAACAAAATGTACAAGCCGAAAAGGTCTATTCGCGGGAGGGGCTAGTCTAAAAATAAACCTACTTGTGGAAACGCCGTTTCACAGACTCTGTATGGAAGTTGCACGCTCCAGACGGGCTCTTGCCATCGACTGCAACAAAAAAAGGACTGAAGGAAAAAAAAGCTGCTTTTAAAATTACCATACTCTTTATAAGGTCCACTTGTTTTTCTTGAATGCTAATATCTTCCCCTCACAATTTGAACACTTCTTCGGACTCCCGAGGGACACGCTTTTTGTGGAGTGTTTTTGAAGCAGTTCAAAAAACTCGCACCATCGTGTTTTATGTAACCTTAAAAAAATCGAGCAGTGGTGTTTTATCGGGTTTAAAAACCCACGAGTCGTAGCCTTCAGTCTTGGTTTGTTGCAGTCGATGGTTGAAGAAGGTTGGTTTAAAATGTTGCGTGAGAGAAAGTTCAGATAATTGAAAACCGCCGATGAAGAAAAAGCCTTGTTGGAAAAATACTTCCCAAAATCAACACGATGTCACAGATTGGTTCTTTAATATTTTTGCACGGTGTTAAAATGCAAGGATGAATAACAAGCAGCTAACGAAGAAGCAGGGTTCCACGTGGAACGGGACAAAATCCATCCAAAGTCTAGATAAAAACATTGTTAACATGACGGCAAGAGTCGTTTTAATTTTTTGGTTGACAAAATTTGTTAAAGAAGTTTGGAAGGAGAATGGGTAAACGTATCCGCCAGAAAAATTTAAACGGCTGAAAATTAATTAATATTTAGAAGTCACGTGCAGTGTTTTTATATCTGATAAAACACCGACACTAATAAGGAGAAAGTTTATCGATATAAAGTCACTGCACTTGGTGCATTATCGAAACACTTGGTTCGTGTTTTATAAACACTTGGTTCGTGTCTCAAACCCGATAAAACACTGGGGCTCGTTTTTTTAAACATTACACAAACGCCTTTGATAAAACGAATATTTTCATTGGATGAAGAAACAAGCAGGTCCTCAATATTGGGGGCGGTGCAATATCCTGATTATTTATTGTGATTTGCACTTAAATTCTCCTAGTTGGCATTGTGTTAACATATATTTTGTTTCTATTGCGAAGCCTTGCCTATTTTTCGACGTAAGTAATGGACGGGGTGTGAGCTTTTTGAGAATTGATTGCGAATTATGAATGAAGAATTTTACGTGCTTCTTATTTATTTAACTTATTGGTTAGGAAGTTCTCCATGGGCCATATTTTAACAGATGCGTTCTTCATATTCTGCTTAATTATGGGGTTCATTTTTTTATTTTACCTTACAATAAATGGAACGCAGGTGTCACAATGCTGTTCCATTATAATTAATAACGCAGAAAGTCGGGTCCCAAAGAGCAATGGTGATTGTAATATAATATTGGGGGAGGCTAAAATGCTTCGGCGGACATTTATTTTTTTCCCCTTCCGTCCTCTTCTAAGAGCTTTTAAAAATATTTTTTCAACAGTTTTAACTCCATCATCTTGTCCGGTCTGTGACGATAAACTGAAAGATGTATCTCACTTCATTCACCATTCTATACACTGTACTTGCCACAGCTAATGGCTTTGGGCTTTTTAAACCTCGTTGGGACCCGGAAGACGTCATGAATGTGGTGAGTTTTAAAAATTTTAGGTATATATAGGAATATATATTTATATAACTAACTGCAGACAGTACTGTTTCGGCCTTCTGGGCCTCATCAGTGCAGTGCTGATGTCTAGGATGGAGGTTAAGCTTATAAAGCCACCCCAAATGTCCCACACATGTGGTACATCTAAGCCATACCAAAATTAAACTTACGCCAAAATAACCTGCCATTTTTTAGGGAAAAAGAAGTTGAGAAGTTTTAAAGCCTGGCGCGTATTCCTTTCAAAGTTACACGTGCATTTATTCCGGGAATATGCTCAAAATGCCTCGACAACATTTGCAAACGACTGCCGTACATCCTTGTTTCACGTATATCTTGTATTTAGTGCTATTAAAAACTCTGATCTATTCCCCTATCCTGATCTAAAACTGATCTATTCTGATCTAAAACTCCATCTGATCTATTTTTGGTGGGAAGAAATGTCGCCGGGTGTGATGAACAACACAAAACCACATAAGAGTTTCTTACCTTCAACACACCTGTCGTAAAAGTCGAATGGTTTTAACAAAATTTGCTCGTTTACTTATTTTCGATCGGGAAT
>NC_090877.1:38328170-38335670 GCF_036669935.1 Montipora foliosa | reverse complement strand
CTACAGAGGGAAATTAAGGAAACCTCCGGCAAACAGGGTTCAATTTGAGGCAAGCTAACTATTGTACCGTTTAAAAGCCTGTGACATTGGTGTTACCTTCAGAAATAATTTCACGTAGTGTGTTACACAACCGTCAACTTTGACGGCAAACTTTATCAATTAAAACATTACCGTTGACATTGTTCCCGTAACGAAATGAAAGTAAGAGCATCTGAACTCACCGCCTTTCGGCTATTTTTTGTTTTTTTGTTTGTTTTTTTTTTTTTGCAGCTGGGACGAGATGGCCCAATACGATCTTCCTGCCATGTTGAAATTTGTGACGACAAAAACATCGCAATCCTCGCTGTACTACATTGGTCATTCCCAGGGAACTACAATCGGTTTTGCCGAGTTCTCCACGAATAAAGAGTTGGCTAAAATGGTGAAGACGTTTTTCGCTCTTGCACCAGTAGGCACTATAGGTCATACAAAGACCCCTTTCCTGACCATTCCTAGCGAAACTTCCATGGAAATTGAGGTATGTAGTATGATCGTTTACATTACGATCCTTCAATCAAACACGTATCCTCTTTTTCCTTTTAAAATTTTAAACAAATAAGACTCCGAAGCTAGCGCTGCAGAGCTAGTAAGTGTCAATAAAAGGATATATTTTGATAAATTCATTTTTCTTTGAAAAAAATATCATACTATTTAAACAGTCGGCTCGCATTCAATTAGGAGTTAGGGCAAGAAACGAAGTCGTCTATGGCATCGACAACACCAAGACAAGATCTAAACCATTATCTGTTAAAGGAGAAAAAGTAGTCTATTTTAGTCCTATTTTTCTTCTGTGCTAGGCTATAAGACAACGAATTTAAGGTTCTGACGACAACGGGAGCATACAAGATAGAATAGCTTATATTTTCTATCTTAAAAACCAATCCTGCTATTGGATAGCTCGCCCATATTGTACAACGTAAGCAAGATCAACCGAATAGTCGCTGGATACGTAAGATACCGCTTAGCTACATATTGAAGGGTTACTTTCGTTTTATGGTGATATAACTCCCTAAAGGTTTGAAGAATTAGTGTTTTCCTCCTAAGTTTATAATTGGTACGTGGAGAACGTACATTAGTATTGCTTTCTCGTGTTGTATGCGTCCGTTGTATACCACAATGCCAACCTCATACAAGTCCCTCAACGAACTCAGTTAAGGACATTTGAAAGATTCATTTCCACTATCAATTCGAGAGTACCTTCCCTTTGCTAAGGCATACATATGTGACATCAGAGGTTTCACTTTCTTAGTCACTCTCTGAGACAGACAATCTTTACAGTAAGCACTACTCAAGGCAAAGGTCAACTCGGTGGCTTATATCTAAAACTAAGTTATTGTACATTGTTTTATGCATGATCATAGTACATTTCTCTAAAAAAAGGAGACTTGTCGTTGGGGGTTTATTGGTGTTAACACATTTATTTCCTTATTTTTTCAAAGATGGTGCACATGTTGTTGGGTAAACGCGACTTCCTTCCATCCGGACCCATTGTTCAATGGTTTGGGAAACACGTCTGTTCAAAGACTATCAATCAACCACTTTGCGCCGACGTGATGTTCACTTTGTGCGGTTTTGATCGGAAAAATTTGAACAATGTACGATAAACTCTTTTGTCCCCATTTAGTATGTTCACTTTTGTGTCCAGAAATGCAAGTAATATGATATCCAACAAGAAGTTGCGCTTGAATTCTTGGCATTCCTATCTATTTCTAACAATAAGATTAGGGACAAGAAAAGCGTTATTCAGTAGGTCAGGGTAAATGTAGCCCGGCGTTGTGCCTTATTTGGGGAACATCATTTGGGGGACACTCCGTAACGCTTATTGAAATCCGCGTGCATCTAATTATTTGCATTTCCCGGCATACCTATTTTTAAATTTCCTTTTTCTTTGTTATTTATTTCATAGTCATTTGTACGAAAAGATATGAGTCAGTGTCAAGCACTATTTCACCTTTATTATCTTTCATTTCACAACAGACTCGAATTCCAGTGTATGTAGCACACACACCCTCAGGGACTTCTGTTAAAAACGCGATCCACTGGCTCCAGGTAATACGATATTCCTTAAATAGCAGCTGAGATCCTACAAAAATATTTAGTCCTTTCTCAGTTTTATTTGTTTCGCTTTCTTTTCTCTTTTAATATTTAAAACTCGTGCCCAAGATTTCCTAAGACATATATATGTTATATTCTTTTAAAGGCATGATTTACAGTAAATAAGGTAAGGCAAAACCGCATCTGTAACGGAAAATCACAAAACCGTCATTTTTTGTCAGCATGAGGTCGAAGTGATGTCTAGTGACGTATGATGAAGGGTGCCAAAATCAATCGGAGACTTTTTGTAAACTTCTAGAAAGGTCCTTCTCTTTATGTAGGCCTCGGTGTTGTCTCTCTGACAAATGTGTTCATACTTCCTTTTCAACAGATGGTGAATTCCAAAAAATTCCAAAGGTACGATTATGGAAATTTTGGAAATAAGCGAAACTATGGACAGGTATGTTTGGTACCTTTTTACTGTATTTCCATAGAAAGGCTTTTCGTTTTCAGAAGTAACCGATGTTGTCTTTTCGCGAGATAAACTGGGAAACGTGTCTTTCTATCAGGTCAACACTCTTGCTTTTCGCAAATTTGGTTAGTCACTTTGGTTGCAGTTAAGGTCGATGATATTGTAACGCAACGGCACTGCTAACTGCTGCATTGTGAACGGATTTATTTGCAAACTGAACAACGTACCTCTTGTTAAGATTCAACACTCTTGCTCAATCTCTAACTGAAGTTTAGCTCTTTTTTTAGTCATTATTGCGTGCACTTTGGTTGCGATTGATAACGCAGTGTAGCTGTCTGTTCAGCCATTTCGCGCACATTACAATAGCTTGCGCAGGTAACACTAGGCTTTTCGTTGTATTTGGCCCCCTTCACCAGAAATATGACTCCCTTCCTCAGGAGGCCGTTCAACAATAAGATTAATGAAAAAAAAAAAAAGAATACTCGAATCCTCCTCTAACGATTGAACACGATATAATTAAAAAACTTTCTTCAATAAAAGTCAATAAAAGTCAACGGAAACAATGCTTGATCACCTTATTTTCACTGGCAAAGAGTGCAGCTAGATCAATTCGTGCTTGAATTGTTTTTCAATAAATTAAAACTAGAGCAAAATCCCGCTGCGTGAAGCGGCTGACGAGAATGGCATCAGCAATAGAGCTCTCAGGTGTCCTCCCTCCAATGAAGAAAAGTTTTCCGTTCTTTAAACGGTTTGAGACGATTGTGATGCACAAACTTGAGCTTTCGTCTGGGTTTCTTCTGAATGCGATAAACCTCGTCTGTAACACATTTAATGACTTCCCAAGGCCCTTTCCCTTCCCTTCTTCTGCGAGTTGTACAATCACACCTTCTCTCCCCTCGCGTGTGAATGTGAATTCGACCTCTGGTCATACAAGCGTTTCTGGCGTTGGCTTTCAACCCTCAAATGATCCCGTTCAAAGTGTAGCATCTTCTCCACTTGCTCCTCTAGAACATATGCATACTCCGTGTGTTCTGACGTTTCCAAGTCTTTTGGTGGGATACCGAAAATGAGGTCCGCGCACCGGTGGCTCAGTTGGTTGAGCATCGGGCTGTCATGCATGCGGGAGGTCGTGAGTTCGACTCCGGCCGGACCAACACTCAGGGTCTTAAAATAACTGAGGAGAATGTGCTGCCTTTGCAATTACATCTGCAAACGGTTAGGCTTTCAAGTCTTCTCGGATAAGGACTGTAAACCGGAGGTCCCGTCTTAACCCTTGTTGGAAATTAAATAGTATGGGACGTTAAAGAACCCACTCACTGTTCGATAAGAGTAGGGGACGAGGTCCCCGCTGTTGTGGTCTAACCTAAGCTGGACGGGGGCATCTTTCGCTTTCATAAAAAAATTAATTGTGAACTGCGTAACAAGCAGTCTGGCTAAAGTCCCCCACAAAAGTATTGTAAAATTAGTCCTGAAAAGCCATTGTATCATTGTATCTCATTGCATTGTACGTAGGTCCACGAGGCTTATTTCCCTTTCGTAAACGGTCGTTGCCATTTCTCAGAAAGGTCGTTGCCACTTGAAAAGGTCGATGCCATTTTTTAGTTCTGACTTACACTCGTTAGGTCTAAGAACTCAAAAGGTTGCAGTTACTGGGAGTTTGTGTCTCGCTGGTCATATGAGTTAGGGTTCGGGTATAGGGTTCTGTTCAGGGTGAGTACTATGAACTCAAGTTCGAGTCTTGAAATTTTCGGACTTTTTTGTTTTTTCCTCCAGTTTTTCTTTTATAATTTTTTTTTCCTTTTTTGTCTTAATTTTTGTTAGTATTTTTTCTTAGTTTGTTTCTTTTAATTTTCTTTGAAGTGAAGTGTCTAGTCGACCGTTATAAATGGCATCGACCGTTTCAAATGGCAAAGACCGTTCTGAGAAATGGCAAGGACCGTTTACGAAAATTTTGCGTCCACGAGCAGTCGGACTTCTTGCCAAATATGACCTTGTCAGGTGTTCATCCAGTACTCTCATGAATTAAGATCGGTACGCCATAGCAAGAAGGGGAAGAAAGTTATCCCAGTTTCGAATGTAACGCGACGGCACTGCTAGCTGCTGCAATTCTATAAAATTGTCGACAAGATAGAGTCAATAGTTTTTTTTTTATTTTTAACTACATTGGTTCAAAACAGAACAGAACAGAGCGGAAAAAACCGCGGAGAAAGCCGCGTAAAAATAGCTTCACACCTATTTATTATAATTATTATAATTATTATTATATTGATGATGATGATGATGATGATGATAATGATGATAATGAAAATAATATTAATAATAATAATAATATAACAATAATATAAAGTCACTTAACCTCCACCCTCCCCCTCAAAAAAGGGTTTCGAAACTTCGTCCGAGCAGCGATCATGTAAAATAAGAGATTGTTCAGAAAAGTACGAGGAATGGCATTTACTCTTTGGCTTCCTCTCTTTTCTGTACTTCTAGTGATTGTTAATAGCAATTGTATTAGGAACTTACTTTTACTTTCTTTCTTGTTTCCTGTTATTCCTCTAGCGCAAAACACCCTTGTACAATCTGCAAGACATGACACTACCGGTCGTCGTCTACTCCGGAGAGAACGACTGGCTTGCTGACCCTAAAGATGTGCAATATCTTCTGTCTCAATTGCCAAACGTGATTCACAGTGTGGAAATTCCGAAATGGAACCATCTTGATTTCATCTATGGTTTGGACGCCGCCCCAGTAGTTTACAACGAAATCATTGAATACATTCAACACTCTTCTGAGTAACCCAAATCAAGGTTGACGTGATGATTTGTGTTTGAAATTCAGGAACTCGGCAGTAGTCATTTATAGCAAATTTAGCAGAAATGTAATTTCGTCGAATTGTTGTCGAAATCAGAAATAAAAAATCACATAACCAGCCATAGTTTTTTTTTTTTTGGTAGATTGCACCTGACAGCCTTGAGGTAACGCGCGTTCGCAATCCATACCTCATTGACTATATCACTCTCCATCTATATGCTGGCGAAACGTTGAGAGATTCAGGACCATATTGAAAATGTATTGCGTCCATAATGACTGATCACGATTTAGTTAAAACACTTTATCTGCGGGTTTTCGTAAAATGATGTCGCGTCCTGCCAGTAGCATGTGCAGTTCAGATCGTTTCCCCGCGAATACACAAAATTACATATCGACAAAACTACACTTTTTTACTAAGGCAAAGTGGTTAACCTTCTTTTATTTGAAAGGTCACGTCTATTTTGAGCTGCGTTCAATTCCATAAATTTCTTGTTTTAAGCTCTAGGTTTCGGTCGAGGGATCTTCTGGTGTTATAAGAGTATTTTATGAGTTCAGGAGCAAATTTTAAAAAGTATTGAAGTCTTGGCTAAATTCCATCGCCACGTTGATATTTCAGTGTTATAAGCTGGTATATTGAGAGTTAAGCTGACAAAATGAGGAAAGATAATGATAACTAATAAAAACAAGAGGCTACAGTTAGCGTAAACTCGGGCTTGCAGTAATAGCGTAGCTCCGCGCGCGCGGAGCACCATTGTTAAGGAAATATGGTAACCCATCCATGCAAGAAATGTTGGTTTTATAGCCACGACATCATCAACCGTCTGTACGTACACCATCTGTCCATGTATGCCAATGTGACCAGTATCATGCTAGTTAACAGCATCTTTGATACATTGGACATCTAACTTTTGATCAAAACAGTGTATCTGCCGACCAGTATCACGTGACCATATGGGCTTGGAGCTTGGAGATCACCGAGGTCAGCTGTTTTTTTTAAAGTTGACCGCTGACCAGGCATTGGTTTTCGATTGGATTGCAGGCTCAACCCAGGGTAACTCACTAGAACATAAGCGAGGCTTCATTTTTCGCGTGCTTTCTGTGGCTTGACGCGACAACAAGGCCATACTGCATTGACGAAAGTTCTTACAAAATCAACGCTTTTCCTGTTCAGGTGGAAAACGGTTAGGAAGATGTCTTATTCCTGCATTTTTCACTGATTTCAATCCAGTTTGACATATCATGGTCCACACTGGTGGCTACGCAGCTATTCAAGTCAAGCATTGGTGGGATGTAAACTTAAAGCTGAGTGTTTGTTTTAATTTGCTTAGAGCTGCTTTTTTTCTCTGTATTGCAATTTTTGGCATATCTTTAGAAGCTCTGATAAGGTTACATGATGCCTTAAGGACCTATGTCTAGAACAGAAACGAAAGGAGAACGAAAGAGAACAATAACGCCAAAACAGAATACCAGTAATAGCTCATACTTAGTGCAAGACGTTGCTCCACAAATTCTTTCCTTGGGCACAAACCGTTTGTTAGTTTTACGCATGCGTATTTTTGAAAGGTGGTTTAATCGGTTCTTCCTTTGTTCAGGAATGAAAATCGAATTTTTATTTTCTACTGGAATTAAATAACAATCGTCTGTACTCTTTAGGTCATAATGAAAAAAAGTTGATGTTTGTTTGCTTTCCTCTAAAATGCGAGCGAACAAGTGCTTTTTAAATTCGTTTGCCCAACTTTATTTCGTTGTGCTTCGACAGTGACAAGAGAATATTGCCCTTATGTGATAAACACGTATTCGCAATGAGTTCTCGGAAAATCTCACTAGCTTGTGTTTTCAAAAGTTTGTAAAGCACCCAAACGTTATTACTCGGGCCCGTAGGAGCACGAGTTATAAAGTACGTTAGATTACATTTTTTTCCCCTGTGCAGCAAAATGCACAATAGAAAAACGTGGCGGTTTTTGATTGGGCAATGCACAATAGAAAACACGTGGCGGTGTTTTGATTGGGTAATGCACAATAGAAGCCATGCACGTGGCGCTGTTCACAATGGTTACTTCAAGCAAACCACATAATCCAAAAACATGAAGAGCACTGTGATGGGTTAACGCGTTCCAAACTAAATTGTGGCATTACGTTAAGTAGCA
>NC_090877.1:38318170-38320670 GCF_036669935.1 Montipora foliosa | reverse complement strand
ATACTAAAGGACAAGAAAGTGTTGATTTTACTTAAGTGAAACTGCCTATTTTCATTCCATGTTGATACATGTACGACGAGTTTTTTAGATTTGGAGCATGGTGACACGGTTGTTCGCTTAATAAACAAACCAAAACATCTTTATTGAACTATACGATGGTGACCCGTGGACGCGTCATGTACAAGGTCTTCTTTTGGGGTTCTCAGGGCAGGTTTTACGTCGTTTGATATGACTGGCCCGTTATAGGTCTCTTCCATCATTCCTGGCTGAGTATTCTGCTGTATCACTAGTGTTTTGCTCCCCAAAAAACTATTCATCCATTGCAGAATACGATAGATAATATTGAGCAGAGCTGGGAAAAAAAAAATAGTCTTTGAGACGTTCTGCGCACGCACAGGGACGTAGTGAAAAGTTGATTTAAGTGCTTTAACATTATTATGTACAGCAAGCACCTATGACAGAGACAGTTTTACTTCCGGTCCTTAACGTAAACAGGTTGTTGATTAATTGAACATTTAATATTTTATGCTTCCCCCCCCCCCCCCCCCATCGCCTTTACAGCAATTAGTTGTAAACTACGCTTAGGCATGGATGATATGAGCTTATTAACAATCTCGATTGGTACCGAATAAAACGTGTTAATAACTCTGGTCTTGAACGCAGGATATTAACTGCGTTACTTGTGACCCCAGCACACTTCTATGTCGTAATCTGTTAACACCTACTCAAATTATTTACATTCCTTCTCCAAGACATGTGTGAAAGAGGAATTCTTGGTAGCAATGGCAAGAAATCATATCACTCGTGTGTACGCGTATCAGAGCGACGTTAATGAACAATTATATCTGGGACTGTAGTAATTGCCATGGTTCGTATGTAACACCGTGTAATCATGAGAAGATTCACGGAAAACGGAATTTGAAATGTTATGAAGGGTGAGTATTGGAAGGCAAAATAGGTATTTGTAGGCTTTATGCTTCGATGTATTGTGCACATAAACAAGTACCTTTTCTTCTTTTTAAATGAGATTTTACTGCCCTATCAGTAAAATTCGGTTAATGGAACGTGACCGTACTAAAAGGGCTATTCGTGTCGCGATAGTTATTTTCGCGTTCTTTGTAGTCGACCGTTCAAGGTCATAAAATAAACGGTTTTGTTGTAAATAAAACGAGGACATAAAGACTTGGTTCCTAGATCTCAGATTATAACGTACACCTGCATCGGCCAAATCTGTTAAAGTCTCGTTCATTACTGCTAAGAGCACGTGTAATGCCTACCTGCCACATAGTAGAACCTGTGCAACTGGATACTTTTAATAGACAGGGTCTAGCTATAAAAGCCTCAGTTTGTCGTCCAAGGTTCACTCACTCACTTGGCAGTTTGTCTTCTATAGTAAATCAACTAGCTGTTTGCAATTTGTCAAAGTTTTCTCCTGCCTGGTGTGGTTAAGTCTGCGCAGCGACTTCCCCAAAGATTGTTGGCTCGTTTCCGTTGTACATTGCTCACTAATCAATACTCTTGTCCGATCCAGCACTTCCTGTTTACCACCCAGCTGGTAGTGCTGGGGAGATAATTGAGGTTGTTCTATGTCACGCAATCTGGAAGTCGCATAGGCCATCCTGAAGGAACTTGTGTACTTCTGAAAGTATTTTCAAGTGTTGAAATATGGTGCATATCTTCACGTGTCGCGCATGTGACAAAGTGTTTTTTTACGTGCACCACTGCACGAAAGTTTGGTCATCTTGGAAAGATGTTTGCACATCTCACCTTCGTTTCTCTTTCATTTTTTTTCTGCAAAAAGATGAGTCATTTCGTTTTATCTTAAACCGTTCAATTAGCGTTTCCTTTCTCAAACACTGAGCAAGAATATCCATCGATCAGTAAAAAAACAATATGCTTAGCCACTGTGGAATAAATACACTATTTTTACTTCGTTTCCATGGTCCAGTGGTCATTGTCACAACCTGTAATGAAGATAATCTGGGTTCGGGTATTCACTACATACACAGTCGAACATCATGTGAATCGCAATGTAAGGCCGATGTAAGAAGGAGAGACTTCTCTCTTTTCTTTTCTTTTGTACTAAATTAACCATACACCACTGTACTTTTGCAGGCCCGAGTATAGGCTACTTGTAGCCTCTTTAAATGTTGGAGCAGATCGTGTTTGAAGTTCGTCTTTTCTTGGTTGCATTGCCGTATTTTGCCGATTCTTGTACCAAGCCAACCTGGCGTGTTTCAATGAAATATATCAAAATGTGAATGATCTTGTTTCCAGAGATAAAGTGGAATAAAGTACATCAGGAAAACTCTTCTTCAACCTTGAGTTGACATATGATATCTTTTTTTTTTCCTTTTCCACTCGTTCTCTGAGGTTGTGCTTGTTTTCTTTCTAAACTCATGCAGTTCAAGAAAAAAAAAAAGCCAAACTGGTGAATTGCAAAGTCAATTTCACTGGAAAAACCGATGTCGCACACATCGCTTCGTGATTCATGCGTGGA
>NC_090877.1:38298170-38310670 GCF_036669935.1 Montipora foliosa | reverse complement strand
CTGTTGTTGTGTTAAGTCATTGAAAGTACCTGCAAAAATTATTTGCCGGCAACTTTAGCTCTCGCCGCCGCAGCTTTTTTTGTGGACTGGCCATTTAAGACGTCTCCAACGATTTGCATTCCAGTGTCCACGCCTGTTTTCAGTAAACGTTTGCCTACTTTCTTCGCCGCGGATTTTAGAAAACGGGTGGCACTTCTGACGAGACTGCGAAACATACCACCCAGTCCATTCCCTGCTTGACTATATGGGGATGATCCTCCAAAAATGTTGATGCTTCCCTATTATTTGCTTGAAAGGTACGACTTGACCGCGGTAAGGGTAGAAGTGACGGTTCATAGGAAGTAACATATTTTTTTTTTAGAAAGAAGGTCTCCGTCGAAAGGGTAACGTTACACGTACGTTGCCAGAAGAAAATGGAATAAGGTTAGTAGTGTTTCCTCTCATATCTACACTGACGGATGAAAATACAGTAGTGCGAAGTCTATGATAGGGTGGTAGTTTGATCTCTTCTGCAACGACGTCACCGGGTTTTCCTCGAGGTACGAGTATGTGTAGCACATTGGCTAGAGTGTCGCCCACAACGTGGGACTCTACCAAATCTGAATACACGTATATGATCTGAAACACGTGTGGGAATAACAGGCCCCACACCAACTCTTCTTGTCTAACAAGTGTTGTTGCAGTCTTCATGAGAAACACGCTTCGATCCTTATTCTCTTTCACAAGGTGTCCGATTTGGTACAGCTGGGGAATATGATACTGATGGCTTAAGTATCCCAAAGTACGAGCCAAGGTCTTTAGTAGTGTCACTTACCAACCTTGAGGTATCGTGAGCTTATGGAAATCTTGGGCTTTCTCATGAATGTAGGAACAATCGTTTCCATCCGAACTTGTAATGGTATTTTCACTTTTCAGATAAATGTCCCCTAACGCATTGTGAAGTCCCTTCAACATCCCATGAATTATGTCTTTGACCGTACTTTAAATACCGCTTGGAAGATAAATGGTTAGTGTCCATGGGACAGGACCTGTCTTGCAAAGCAACGTGTAAGAGAGTTGATGTTCGTGTACGTTCTGCTAAGAGTGTGGGTAGATGATACGCGTCATGGCCACTTCCCAGTCTTCACTTAAGTGCAGTTTATTCGTCAATTGCAGGCTTGTTCCCAGGATACTGATCCCTTCTAGCGTCGCTGGTCAGAACGATGAAAAAAACTGTTTGACGTGGTTCTCGACGACGAAAGTGCAGTACCACGTTCACGATACTGTCCTAAAATAAGAGCAATTGACCACAACCATTTCTTAAATAGATTTGAACGGTTTGAAAAATCTTTGTGCGTAAAGACAAGTACTCGCATTGTTCTCTCTCTTCTAATATTGTTTCTCGAAACTGTCCACGCGGAAACATTTCCTATAAAAGAGGTAAGCGTTGGTCTCCCACTTGCCAGGGTTCTATGACATTCGTTAACACTTGAACTATCTTGTGTTTAGACGGACAGAGAGAGATGGGTGGTGGTATGAAAAAGTTGCCCGGGAAGTTAATAGTCGTCTGAGGAAGGATAACACACCATTCGTAACCATGCTTATAGGTTGTGGTAAGCGAGGTATTCATTTTTACACCAGGTCTGACTGTTTTCTCGCTTGTTAACCATCCAAGTGCTGGAGCTACCGAGACAGTAATCGCTATCCATTCATCATAAGAGTTTAAGGTAACATTCCATTCATCATCCACTTCTACTTTACTTCCAGGTAACAGATCAATCTCGTCCAGACAATGTAATATTCCTTCCATCAATTCTAGAGCCGCCTTCTGGTAATGTGTACAATTTGAATTCATCGGAGTTACGGAGCATGATGTGGGAATGTATGCATTCACGGAAAATGTCAAACCACGATAATGGATATATGACACGATGAGGCCCAACTTCCCAATCTTCTTATTCTTTCAAGAGAATTTGACGATTTTGAATTGGAAGGGAATTAATTGGTGCTTGCATTGCTAGGAAGCGTCACATAAAAGTCGTTGTCTTGAATCATTTTAGCCTGCGTAGCAGCCGTTTTCTTTCCTTTTCCAAACGCTCGCGAAGGGGACGAAAACTGCGAGAAATTGCGAAAAATAAGGAGTAGGGAGAGGGGGCGAGGCGACGGAAGGGAACGCCTGCAATCAGACCCAGACATTTTACCGAACGCCCCCAAACAGACCGCATTCCCTTGGGGCACCAACTGTCACATTAGAGGCAATTATCATTAACTTCCGGTAAACCATTTTTGACAGGCAGCCCACGAAAAGCAAATTGAGCGCGAAATACAATCCAAGGCAGAAAAAACCAGCGGGCGAAATGATATGACTTCGAATAATTGCCGCGTTTGTCATTGCTCGTTTAAAACGAAGTTTGGAAATTTTACAAAGAATCAACAGGGATATATGTCCACAGAAAACTTGTTTAAGCCTTCCAACAGAAAAGATTGCAGTGGTGTTGTGTTAGCCAATATCTTGGAAAGTGTTGGAATTCCTCTTGATCGAAGCGAGACCTACTCACATCAGATTTCCATGCTTGACCTTCCTACGTCTTAAATCCCCCGAGAAAATTATTTCGTCCAGGAAATCTCTAAGCTTTGGGAAGGATGCAGAGTCTCGACAAACTAGTGTTCCGGACGAGATGTTATCGTAGCTGAATATTAATGATTTGCCCGCAGCAGAGGAACTTAAAATCAAGGTTGTTAGTTTGAATGACGGTAAGGTAAAAGTACATTTACCTTCTGAACTGACAATCAAAAAAACTAATCTGTTGCCTAGCTTTAAAGAATGGAAACGCAGAATTAGGAGACGACAGCGAAGCGGACATATCACCAGAACACAGGCACAAACTTTTGACATCTTCTCTTTAACTCCCACGAGTATTTGATAGATAGCGCTTTTGCCAAAACCAGTTTCCAAAATTGCGAGGACATCCTGTCCATGGACTAAACTCTTTATGGCAGCTCCTTCCTCCGGTTTGAGATCAATCTGTTTATCGTTTTTCGAAAGATCCTGAAGAGAAAATTCGAAAGCTTCCACGGACTCGGCCATATTTTTGATTTTGTTTGTTGTTTTGTATTCCGGATGTCGATTATGCACGATTAGAAACATTTAGCACCGGTTTTCGCTTTAACGGCAAACCGGGAACGGCAGTAACTATTAGGCGTTTGGCGTTTGACGTTTACGACTTCTACCGCTTTAGCTACACCTCTCCAACCTCAAGCAAATTTACGTGGAAAACAAGTGAATTATGGGAAGTTCCAAAAAATGGCGGCTGCTGCAATGTTAGTTTTTGTAAGCTGATGCGTTTTCAGGATTTTTTTGAGTTCTCAAACGGTAATTTATCTACACAAAAGAAATAAATTTTTCATTCTCCACTTTTAAGATATGATTTTGAGGACATCCTCACTGTAGCACTGGCCTTTGACAGCAGTTCTTCAGATGATTCGAGAGACGAAGACGACCTCGATCTTCTTCTAGTCGATGCCATGTTCCCTGAAACTAGCAAACCCGACTATATACAGCTCAATTTGGAAGACTTGACTGAGATTCAGACGATGTTTAGGTTGGTTTCCTTGTTTTTTTTTTTTTTTTTTTCAAATAAAAAACATTAACTTCAATGACAGGTTCCAAAAACACGACATGCAACGCCTCCTGCCTGCATTGGAAATCCCAGAGTATTACAGTTGAGTTCAGCGAACACACGCAACTGGGATGGAGGCCTTAATGATCTTACTCGGGAGATTGGTCTACCCAGCCAGATGGTGCGGTCTGGTACCCTTTGTCGGACGGTCTGGATCTGAGCTCAGTCTAATATTTAACACGGTATGCTTTTACGTAATATTTTGTTACTTTGCAATTTAAGACAAATAACATGCGCAATAAATTGACTAAATGAATATTTGCATTTCTAGACAATGGATGACCTCTATGACCGGTTCAAACACCTACTCAATTCGTTAGATCTGGTGTGGTTAGATCCTGAGCTTTTCTCCGAAGTCATAAACAATAAAGGGGCAACACTCAATCAATGCTAGGGTTTTATTGATGGGATTGCGAGACCTATTGCACGCCCCATCCGCAATCAGGGCAAAGCATAGGTCTCAAGCTACCCTCAAATTTGGCTTTCTCGTCGATGATGCCCATCGCTAGATCTGCATAACTGCAGGCGTTTTTCGGTCCCATGGCCGTGCCGTGTTTTTGAACAAAGCTCTGACCAGCAAACTGGCAATTATTTACCCTGAGACAAATTTCAACGGCTTCAACTAAACAATCAGTGGAAGGAATGTTATCAGATCTGGAATTAAGTGCATTTCTAACTGCTGAGATACCTAGATTGTTGTCAATGTTTGGAAACATTGACACTACATCCCAAGACACAAGGAGGGACCCCTCAGGGAATGGGCCTTTTTCATTCAAATCTTCTAATTTGTTGATAAAATCCGTGGAATCCTTCACAAAGGATGGAAGACTCTGTGAAAGAGGTTTGAGGTAGAATTCTGTGAAAGCAGAAAGCCGTTCAATTGCTGTACCGCAACAGGATGTAATAAGTCGAAGTGGGTTGTCACGTTTGTGTGTTTTGACATTCCCAAATGTCACTCCCGGTTTTGGTTCCAAATTTGCAACCCACGTAGCAATCTCCTGGCTAATCTGCCCCTCAAAAAACCACTTACGACTCCATTCCTTAACCACTTCAAAATGGTCAAGTGTTGGGTCGGAATCTATGCTGTCATAATGCAGCACGCCTGCAGTTATGCAGATCTAGCGATGGACATCATCGACGAGAAAGCCAAATTTGAGGGTAGCTTGAGACCTATGTTTTGGTGGAGATACAGGGACGATATTTTTGACCTCTGGACTCAGGGTTTACCTAAATTATTGGAATTCACTGATTATATCAATGATTTGTACCCTACTATTACTATTATTGACTACAATCCAATTTTTCCAGATATCCAAAAAGTTATTAAAAATCACTTTCATCTATTGCAATCTTCACCAGAAGTTAAAGAAATTTGATGTGTATGGTCAGGACACGTCCAATACAACCATTCATGACGGTTTCAGTGAATGGTTGTATTGGACGTGTCCTGACCATACACTAGCAGGCTTAATGAACCTGATCAAAGACCATTGTTCTTTACTTGTTATATATTCTGTCTTGTAAAATAACTTATCAGTCACTGATGAAGCCCTAACCGGCGAAACGTTTGACGTTCCATTATAATCAATTTGCCTTAAGAAGTCTTCATAAGTTATTTAGTATTATACGAGGCATGGCATCATCGTATTTTTCAATATATATATATATATATATATATATATACCATTGTATATAGCTTTTTTAATTTTTAACTTTTAAACTATCCTGAAGAAGGCCGAAGGCCGAAACGTCGATTAAACGCTGGAACTGTCAAGAGTTTGTCTCTTCGTCGTTTTATTATACCTATATATATATATATATATATATATATATATATATATATATATAATTATACTCCAAGAGCTAGGTTATTTGAACATTTACTGCAACTCTGAGTTTTATGCTTCTTGCGAAGCAATCATCAGGCAACTGCCAGAAATAACGGTTACAATCACAGAAATTTGAAATACAGAACAACGGATACGTACGTGACGTCTAGGCATATCATTGCATCTTTACATTTTTTAACATGAATTTCCTAACATGTCTACAACACGATGACAGCTCATTTCTTTTGTTTAGACTTGCCATTTCCGGTTTACAAATGATAAAATACTTTTCCCACAGACACAAATTGCATCTCTTAGTTACATTGGAGTAAGAACTAGCTTGTTTTATCTTGCACCATTTGATGTTATACTTAGCGTTCTTGTCTTTAAGACTCCATATGTACTTACTAAGTTCGGTAGCATGTTTGTAACGCTCGTTTCGGAATGAGCTTACATGGTTTCTATAACGCAATTTGAACGCAGTGTCACAGAGTCCAATGTATGTTTCCTTTGTGGTTTCTGTATATATAGATATATATATAGATATATATATATATATATATATATGTATGTATATATATATATATATATATACAGCGTTTTGCAAAAATTTTGAACCCCCCAGAATATATATTGATATATATTTATATTTGCGTGCCCAGTTCATGTCAGGTGCAGTTGCCAAGTAGGTGTGAATCTCTCGTGTTAAGGGATATTTCACACTTTACAGACACACGTCAGAACTGTTTTTACAATTTTTTCATCACAAGCTGAGTGTATGTTTCGACATGTCTTTGAGTCAAGTTACAACAACTGCAAGGGTCATTCGCACTATTCCCATATACCTATAACAATCACGTCAGTTTTAGGCCCCCCAGTTATAAAGAAAACCATGCACTTTGTTGCAGCTACTAGTATTCAGCACGTGGTGGGCGTGATAGGTTGTTAATTAAGGGTGATCATCTAGGGAATTAATTCTATTTTTTCTCACCCTTTGTCTGACGTTATATAAATGGCCCACGTGGATGCAATGTTGTTGAGATTTGTTGTTGAGACACCGGGAAGAGATGCAGCAGGAAACAAGCACAGAAAAATTCAAAGTCCATCTTCGCATCTTGGACAAGAAAAAGAAATCTAAATTTGTGCATTTCGAGCTCACGGATATTCCCAAATTTACGTTTGCCGAGGAACTGAAGGAGTACTTGCTTCAAAAGTACTCGAATTTGATGCAACCAGCTGAAAATACATCTTTTCAAATCGGGTACTTCATTGAAGGCCGGGGAAACAAAAAATTTCACATAGTCGACGCCCGCACTTTACAGTCTGCGTATGACACGGAAGTGGATGGCCAAATAAACTTGTGGGTTGACCCACACGTTGAGATGTCTTCGTCAATGAAAAAAGAAAGCAATAAGAGGAAACGAGAGAAGCGTAAGTGCAGAATGAAACTCTTTTAACAATTCACTAACCTCTCATGTATCCAGGTGCAATATCACGTTTATTAAACTTGTCGTTAAAATTTTTTTAAAGGCCTGACCTCTTCGAGTGAAGATGAAGGACACGAGGATGAAGTTTCAGAAAAACGAACCAAAAAATCCAAAGTGGATGGAAAGTTCAGTGCTTTACAAAAAAAACATGCGGGACGTTGGCCTGATTATAAACTTCGTGCATGGGCAAATATGCTGGTATAAATAGATTACTCTCGTTCCCCAGTGAATTTGAATCAGAGAAGGCTTTTATCATGTAAACCATTAAATAAAGACTCACGCAAAATGCTACTAGAGCTCACAGGGTTCTTTTAAACAGGTTATTGGCACACACCATTCTGAGGACGAACCTCCAAACGTACCCTATTTTAGAGAGGGCACCCCAGCACAGAAAAAAACAGACCGGGGAACATCTATAGCTGAGACCGTGGCAGCAGCAGTAGCCGCATCCATGACGGCTTTGGGATCCCGGAATCAGCAACTACAGCCTAGCACATCGTATGACGTTAGTGCAGAGAAACGTATTTTACGTTATCAAAAAAGAAAGAAACCAGGAATCGACATTTGAATAAGTCTGTTTTGCTTATTTTTTTTCAGGTTGAAAAACGGGGACAGCTGATAAACCAGCTTAAGGACTTAAAACAGCTACTCGCTGACAACGTCCTCACTGAAGATGAATACCGCCAACAAAAGGAAAAAATCCTACGAGAAATGGACACTTAGAAGTTGTTAGGTTTTCTTTTTCTGTTTAAGGATCGAAGAATGTAAAATGTAACATCGAGTAAACGGTGATAAAGTAGCAACAAAAGAGTGCATGTTACAAAGAGGTGCATGTATATTAGGTTAGATGTACTCAGCATGCTGGAAGTAATTATTGCAATCCTGACTTGTCACATGATGGAAGCTTTCAACAATAAAGGCTTCTGGGTTATCAGTGGCTTGAAAAACAACGTCATTTCTTCTTATGTGGCCTTTTACTTTGCTGAAGAGTTCCTCTAGCGGATTGTAGTCAGGGCTGTAGGGTGGTAAATAAATCAGCAGTGCTCCGGTACCTTCAATAATATCCCTTACCCTTGGAACATGGTGAATAGCAGCATTATCTGAAAACGATTACAAACAACTTTAACATTCCAAGTTGTGATAAACACGCACTTTCCGCAATTCGATGCCTTTTCCTTTCATACCTACCCATAACTACGCTGGAGTTGAGGTTCATTCCATCAAAAGGCTGTAGCATAGGTACAAGGTCGTCTTGTAAAAACTGGATAAATTTGTCTCCATTCACACTTCCTCTCATTGTTGAGATACAACGGATGTCGCTTGAACCCATTACAGCTATTGCTGACACACGAGGAGCCCACGTCACGTATCTCTTGATGCAAGCGCGGGTTCCTTTTAACCCATATCCTCATCTCCTCACTAAACGTCTGTCCTGAATAATAATAATAATAATAATAATAATAATAATAATAATAATAATAATAGTATTATTGATCATCATAGTCATCCGAGTATCTCAACAGCAGCAACATTGGACACCATTAATCACAACATAAGAACTCACAAATCCGGTTTCGTCAAGAAATAGGAGCATCTCTGGGTCATATTGCGATATGCTTGCTCGGAACTCCTCTCTTAAAGTATCGCTTTGTTGTGCAGCTACTTTGCAAAGCTAAAATTAGGAAAACATGCACTCGGAAGTTAGATTTGGGACTGGGTGTTAAACAACGGGATACTAGGTAAAAAGACACTAAAAATATTTATTCGACAACTGGTAACACCGACCTGCTTAAATGTGAAGCCAAACCTCCGAAGATTTCTTTTGACGGTGGATAAACAGTACTGCGAGCCAGTCGAATGTTGAATTTCCCAAAGAAGCTCTTCTAATGTCATAGAAGGGTCTTTTAGTGCTGCTTCTACCAATACAACTTGTTCGTGAACGTGAAGACTGGAGATATTAGGCCTTCCAACTTTAAAGCACTGCACATCACCCGTAAGTAACAATTTTCTTAGAATTCGCTTCACTGTACTCTTATGCATATCCAACAGACGAGCAATCCGTCTGTTGCTAAAACGGCCCTGATATTTGAGGCTGATTACACGCCAGCGCAAGTCCTTGCTATACATTGCAATTTGAAATTTAGTACAGTCACAGTGGGTTGACAACTTTTTAGTTTCACAAAGGTTTCTTTTTCTTAATGCAGTCGTTAGATTTCGCAAATTTAATGCGAGAAATATCTCTTAACATGAGAAATTCACACCTACCGGGCAAATCCATGCTTATTTCACAAGCGAAACAATTCTTGCGGAAAATTGCACCTGACATTAACTAGACATGCAAATATGCAGATATATGAATTATATTCTGGGGGTTCAAAATTTTTGCAAAACGCTGTATATATATATATATATATATATATATATATATATATATATATATATATATATATATATATATATATATATATATGAAATAAAACAAGCAAGAGACACAGTAGCGACTCAGAGTTTGATGTTCTCGACGCAATCTTCAGGCTACAATGATCTTAATTAATGCGCATTACTCGGTATTTATAGAATTCCCTAAAGTGGAAGCTCATTACTTCACATTGTGCAGTAGAAACGTATTTCTATGATGACATTTAGATACTAGCAGGAACTTTCGGTCAGCTCTAACAATGGCGACTTTTTCAGACAGGCAAAGGTCACACTTTGTGGTGCCGCACTTGTACGGTGATGCGAATGATGCAATGCTCCACTTGAGGATGAAATTTGTGTTGTTGTCCTTCAGTTTCCATATATATTTGGAAAGTTCAGACTCGTTGCAGTATCTCCTTGACCTAAAGGACTTGGTATGATTATTATATCGGGTCTTGAATTCTCCTTCCGAGGCTCCGTAGTAGACGCGCTTACCGTTGTTAGCCCCTACTTCCACTTTGTATACAATGCATTTGGTTAGGCATTTTCCGTCCATAGGGCATTCATTTTTAACCCTGCAATTGCACATTCTTAATTGTCCGGTGGGGGAGGCGCTCAGGATGCGAGAATTGTGCTGTTTAATAATGTTTGCCATGTTGATAGTGCAACAATAACTTAATTTGATAGTGTTGGTGTTGAAAATTTTATGGAGCTTGTGGTCCCTTGGGAAGTGCTTCTTAACGAGTCGTATGAAAAGCTTTCCGATGTTAGTTTGGACCTGTTGGTTGTATGGAGGGTTAAACCATAAGATTTTCCTTTTTCTGTTTCTGTTGCGCCGTGGGTGGGAATTGCCTTCGTATTGAAGGGCGGCGTCGTACCCGTTGTTTCTAAATGTGGTCTCGTAGGTACTTTTGGTCTTTTCAAATTCCTCTTGAGTGCAAGACAGGTCAGAGATCCTTCTGTTGATCATTTTTGGTAGCTGCTTTAAGATCGTAGGGGGATGTTTGGAACTTGCGTTAATGTATAATAGCTTGTCGTTGTGTTTTCTGTAGGGGTAGTATTTCTCCCTTGACAGGTCAAGCGTTACATCCAAGAAGTCCGTCACGGACAAGTTAGTTTGTACGGTGATGGAGAGCTCTTTATCCTTAAATAAAGCTATTATCTTCTTTTTGTCAGGCGATCGAGCAGTGGTCCGTTGGCGTTCTCGATTACGGCAAGTCCATCGTCCCTGTATAAGCCAACAGAGTCTTTCTTGATGATTGTTGACAATTTGTCCAAAGATAGAGGCAGACGAGCTCGCAAATCTCCGCACCATCGTGGCTCCCCATGGCGACGTCAAAGATCGGATATATATATATATAATATATTTAATATGTACTTACTAAGCTCGGTTAAAAGATCGGAACATTACATATGACATTAGATGGCGGAAAGTGAAACAAGCTAGGTCTTATTCGAATGTAACTAAGAGATGCAACTTGTGTCTGTGGGAGAAATTTTTCATATTAGGCAGGCCAGAAATGTCAACTCTCAACAGGAGAAATGAGCTTGTATCGGGTTGTAGACATGCTAGGAAATTTCTCTTGAAAAATGTTTTCACTTAGTTAATGATGAAGTCCCCGTGTGACACGTCACGTAACAAACTTAGCGTCTATTGTGTATTGTTCTGTATTTTCAAATATCTTTGATTGTAACCGTTTTTCCTGGCAGTTGCCTGAAGATTGCTCGGTATGGAGCATGAAACTCAGAGTAGCGATTAAATGACCAAATAACCTCACTCTTGCATTACCAATTATAGGGGGTAAACGTCACGCGAGTAAACCAGTGGAAAAACACCTCCTCTGTGCTGCAATGGTTCAGACAGTTGCCTAACAAACAGAGGTGTGATTTCATTACCTTCGATGTAGTGGAATTCTACCCTTCCATATCAGAGACACTACTCCAGCGTGCCCTTGACTTCGCAGCCAATTATGTGACCATTTCAGATGATGATCGTCACATAATCTTACAAGCTAAACAATCCCTTCTTTTCAACAACGGAAACCCTTCGCAGAAGAGAAACACCGGTACGCTCTTCGATGTCACCATGGGTAGTTATGATGGAGCTGAAACGTGCGAATTAGTAGGGATCTACATGCTCTCGCAGCTTAAAGCAATTTCTCACGGCATGGAAATTGGGCTTTACAGGGATGACGGCTTAGCAGTAATCGACCAAACCCCACAAAAAATCGAAAAAATCAAAAACGAAAGATGCAAAGTGTTCGCCAAAAACAACCTACGCATTACTGTTGAGGCCAACAAAAAGGTCGTAAATTTCCTTGACGTAACATTAGACTTAACCACTGAGAAGTACAAGCCATATTCGAAGCCTGCAACCACTCCGCTCTATGTCCACAGCAAATCTAACCACCCCCCTTGCATAATAAAGAACATCCCGGAGGCAATTAACAAAAGATTATCTAAAATCTCATCAGACAAGGAAGCCTTCAAAGAGGCAGCACCGCCCTACCAAGAAGCGTCGCAGAAAAGCGGTTATTCATACACCCTCAAATTCACCCCACCACAGCAGTCACCAAAATCCACCACTTACAAGAGAAAGAGGCAAAGAAACATAATTTGGTTCAACCCATCATTTAGTAAAAATGTTTAAACCAACATATGAAGAGAATTTCGAAATTTGATCCAGAGGTGCTTCCCACCAAACCATAAATTAAGAAAACTGTTTAACAAAAACAATCCTAGGCTAAGTTATAGTTGTTCACCAAACATAAAACAGATCATCGATGGACACAACAAAACCATCCTAAGCCAGAACATACCACCTCCACAACAAACACCCACCAAACTCTGCAACTGCAGAGTACCAGACAAATGCCCTTTGAAAGGACAATGCTTAGTCAAGGAAGTAGTGTATCAAGCCACCATCACGACCTCCGAAAGCACAGAGACGTACGTCGGCCTCACCGTCACTTAGTTCAAGACGAGATGGCGAAACCACCAAATGTCATTCAAAAACGAAAGTAAAAAGAATGACACTGAACTGAGCAAACATCTATGGCAGCTAAAAGATCAAAAGAAAGACTTCGCAATCTCCTGGAAAATTCTAG
>NC_090877.1:38288170-38290670 GCF_036669935.1 Montipora foliosa | reverse complement strand
CTCAGCCTGAATGGAATTTGCTTGAGCAAGATTGTTTAGTCTGCATCTGCTCCATTGTGCTTTGATATCTGACTGATTTTTGAAGAAGGTGGCTGCTTAAATTTTCGGTTGAATGCGGGCGAAGCCCGTATTCAACCTCTTGGCGCGGTCTTTGAACCAGGGGGGGCTCCGTCAACACATGCCTGTGCAAACTCTAGAGTGTCTAAGCTATGATTTAAATGTTAATTTGCACCTATAAGAGCACGGCAAAGTTAGTTTAGGGGGGGGTTGATTATACCCTGAGTTAGAGTTTGTGCCTTGGTTTAAATCAAATAACTTGTCAGTATTTCTGTGACACTACTTGGCAGAAATTGATCGCCTATGACTTAGGAATGACCAAGAAGCTAATTCTCTTATATAGGACTTGATCAAAATTTAAGTCAGGAAGTCAGGAAATGTCTTACCTTGACCTCTCAGGTGCCACAGGGATCCCCATGCAAGGACCAGTAAAATAATAATTAGACACGTGTAAACTCGAGAAGTTGCATTGTCCAGGATGGGGTAAGGTTTGATCCTAGCTGCAATCATAGCTGTCAGTAGAGAGAACTTTGTTGTGCATCTGAAGGTGCTAAGTTACAGCATCAATGGGTAGCTTTTTGTAAATCCAGTCAGAAATTAACATGGAATGAAAAGGAATTCAATGCTATGGCCAATGGGAGGCTCAGCCTGAATGGCCGATTTTGCTGTGACATGAATACAACTGAGTTCTTGAAAATGGTTACCGTCACTTGCTACTACCTGTCCACACGTTTGACAAAACATGTTCTGCCTGTGAATCAAAATTCAACGTTTTGACACTCAAACGTCAAAGTTTACCCGCCCACTTGGGAACGTTTTGGCGCCATTTACGCAAATGATCGTAGCTGATTTATTTGCCGTTTGGCAAGACATGGCGTTCACATTTAATAAACTAGGTAGGAATTTCAAGCAAGGTGTTCAAAACTGCAAAGGACAAAATGCCCGTAAGTGTTGCTGACTTTGCTTTCTGTGAAGTGTTTGCGGAGTGGCGCCAAAACGTTCCAAAGTGGGCAAGTAAACTTTGAAGTTTGATTGTGAAAACTTTGAATTTTGACTGACCGGCAGAACATGTTTTTTCAAGCGCGTGGACAGGTAGTTGCAAGCGACTGTTAAAAGTGTTTTTAGGGTTTCTCCTTTTTGCTTCTTTTACATTTTTTCCTGTTATATTTGTCGTTATTTTTCTTTTTCTCCACCGTCTTTTTTCATGACTGGTGTTGTGCAGGTTATGCATGTTGAAAAAAGGAACAAATGTATACTTGGCAGAAAGGCTTAATTTGTGGAGCCAAGGAAGGGTTTTGTAGGTGTAAGGACTTTAACACATGTTAGCACCATCTAAGCTGCCATTAGCAGTTTTTATTAACCATCAATTAAAATCTTTTAGTCTTCTTCAGGGAGAGTTTGGCTGTTGGAATAGAACTGGCATTGTTCATCGTTGTAGTTCCAGAGCAGCTCCGTGGTCTGGGCAATATCGTGCAATGCGACGAGGAATACTCTAGGGTTATTAGAGTGCTTATTTATGATGAAGGGCTTAACATTGGCGTGGTTGAGCGAATGATTCATGGTTGAACCCCATGTCAAGGAGCTTCTCGGGTTGCCTTCATATGGATCAATTCTGCAAGGAAATGGAATTGTCTTTTTAGAGGCGGAATATTTAAAAGGTAATTTCACCATTTAGTGTGTAAAATTGACAGTACACCTCAGGCACTCTTTCCACTAAAGCGGGTAATAGTGCGTTTTTCCTCCAGTGACAATATCGTAGTGCCGGTGTATTTCTGTGAATATGACAAGTAGTTGTCAAATATGAAAAAAGAGTGGGTGGCGATCATGAATGTTTGAAGCGTATGAAAGTTGTAAAGTCAACCAAGATTAGCTTGCTCTGTACAGGGAAGTTATTCAAAACACTTAATTTTAGTTGAAAGCGACAGAAAAATACATTTGTCCTTGCTTGATTGGCACATGATATATCAACTTGTATTGCACTTTAATTTGTTCATTTCATTCTCCACAACGTTTGTGCTTCACCAGAAAAAGTGTAATTTATGTGTGCTTTTAAAGCCTATCCTTTTTTTCTTTTCACTAGGCATTGCGGCAGCCATTTTGGTGTCCTCCAGAAAGAGATGGTGGTGGCCACCCATTGAATCAATGGCTCACTCTCACTTAACCGTCTGTTTGTTTTCTGGACAAAGGGGCGGCGCTATTCATTATGATAATTGTAGACAGAGGACAATGAGCCTAATGTTGATAATAAGGCGGCAAAAATGAACGTGCCTACATTTCATCCAATACGACCGTGAGTCAAAGACATTATGTGTTTACGAAAACTCACGCAATTTGTAGTGCCCCACTCTCGATGACCATTAGGGTGCAAGGCCTGCCCTGGTCCCTGTACAATCTTCACGCCTCTGAGCCTCGTCAAGTGAAATGCGCTCTCCCTCGTATTCGC
>NC_090877.1:38278170-38280670 GCF_036669935.1 Montipora foliosa | reverse complement strand
AGCTTTTTGTAAATCCAGTCAGAAATTAGCATGGAATGAAAAGGAATTCAATGCTATGGCCAATGGGAGGCTCAGCCTGAATGGAATTTGCTTGAGCAAGATTGTTTAGTCTGCATCTGCTCCATTGTGCTTTGATATCTGACTGATTTTTGAAGAAGGTGGCTGCTTAAATTTCGGTTGAATGCGGGCGAAGCCGTATTCAACCTCTTGGCGCGGTCTTTGAACCAGGGGGGGCTCCGTCAACACATGCCTGTGCAAACTCTAGAGTGTCTAAGCTATGATTTAAATGTTAATTTGCACCTATAAGAGCACGGCAAAGTTAGTTTAGGGGGGGTTGATTATACCCTGAGTTAGAGTTTGTGCCTTGGTTTAAATCAAATAACTTGTCAGTATTTCTGTGACACTACTTGGCAGAAATTGATCGCCTATGACTTAGGAATGACCAAGAAGCTAATTCTCTTATATAGGACTTGATCAAAATTTAAGTCAGGAAGTCAGGAAATGTCTTACCTTGACCTCTCAGGTGCCACAGGGATCCCCATGCAAGGACCAGTAAAATAATAATTAGACATGTGTAAACTCGAGAAGTTGCATTGTCCAGGATGGGGTAAGGTTTGATCCTAGCTGCAATCATAGCTGTCAGTAGAGAGAACTTTGTTGTGCATCTGAAGGTGCTAAGTTACAGCATCAATGGGTAGCTTTTTGTAAATCCAGTCAGAAATTAGCATGGAATGAAAAGGAATTCAATGCTATGGCCAATGGGAGGCTCAGCCTGAATGGAATTTGCTTGAGCAAGATTGTTTAGTCTGCATCTGCTCCATTGTGCTTTGATATCTGACTGATTTTTGAAGAAGGTGGCTGCTTAAATTTTCGGTTGAATGCGGGCGAAGCCCGTATTCAACCTCTTGGCGCGGTCTTTGAACCAGGGGGGGCTCCGTCAACACATGCCTGTGCAAACTCTAGAGTGTCTAAGCTATGATTTAATGTTAATTTGCACCTATAAGAGCACGG
Organism: Montipora foliosa; assembly: GCF_036669935.1. Classification (NCBI taxonomy): domain Eukaryota; kingdom Metazoa; phylum Cnidaria; class Anthozoa; order Scleractinia; family Acroporidae; genus Montipora; species Montipora foliosa. The sequence continues at coordinate 38,279,659 of NC_090877.1, read as the reverse complement.
CAAAGTTAGTTTAGGGGGGGCGGATTATCCCCTGAGTTAGAGTTTGTGCCTTGGTTTAAATCAAATAACTTGTCAGTATTTCTGTGACACTACTTGGCAGAAATTGATCGCCTATGACTTAGGAATGACCAAGAAGCTAATTCTCTATATAGGACTTGATCAAAATTTAAGTCAGGAAGTCAGGAAATGTCTTACCTTGACCTCTCAGGTGCCACAAGGATCCCCATGCAAGGACCAGTAAAATAATAATTAGACACGTGTAAACTCGAGAAGTTGCATTGTCCAGGATGGGGTAAGGTTTGATCCTAGCTGCAATCATAGCTGTCAGTAGAGAGAACTTTGTTGTGCATCTGAAGGTGCTAAGTTACAGCATCAATGGTAGCTTTTTGTAAATCCAGTCAGAATTAGCATGGAATGAAAGGAATTCAATGCTATGGCCAATGGGAGGCTCAGCCTGAATGGAATTTGCTTGAGCAAGATTGTTTAGTCTGCATCTGCTCCATTGTGCTTTGATATCTGACTGATTTTTGAAGAAGGTGGCTGCTTAAATTTTCGGTTGAATGTGGGCGAAGCCCGTATTCAACCTCTTGGCGCGGTCTTTGAACCAGGGGTGGCTCAGTCAACACCTGCCTGTGCAAACTCTAGAGTGTCTAAGCTATGATTTAAATGTTAGTTTGCACCTATAAGAGCACGGCAAAGTTAGTTTAGGGGGGGTTGATTATACCCTGAGTTAGAGTTTGTGCCTTGGTTTAAATCAAATAACTTGTCAGTATTTCTGTGACACTACTTGGCAGAAATTGATCGCCTATGACTTAGGAATGACCAAGAAGCTAATTCTCTTATATAGGACTTGATCAAAATTTAAGTCAGGAAGTCAGGAAATGTCTTACCTTGACCTCTCAGGTGCCACAGGGATCCCCATGCAAGGACCAGTAAAATAAAATTAGACACGTGTAAACTCGAGAAGTTGCATTGTCCAGGATGGGGTAAGGTTTGATCCTAGCTGCAATCATAGCTGTCAGTAGAGAGAACTTTGTTGTGCATCTGAAGGTGCTAAGTTACAGCATCAATGGGTAGCTTTTTGTAAATCCAGTCAGAAATTAGCATGGAATGAAAAGGAATTCAATGCTATGGCCAATGGGAGGCTCAGCCTGAATGGAATTTGCTTGAGCAGATTGTTTAGTCTGCATCTGCTCCATTTGTGCTTTGATATCTTACTGATTTTTGAAGAAGGTGGCTGCTTAAATTTCGGTTGAATGCGGGCGAAGCCCGTATTCACCTCTTGGCGCGGTCTTTGAACCAGGGGGGGCTCCGTCAACACATGCCTGTGCAAACTCTAGAGTGTCTAAGCTATGATTTAAATGTTAATTTGCACCTATAAGCACGGCAAAGTTAGTTTAGGGGGGGGTTGATTATACCCTGAGTTAGAGTTTGTGCCTTGTTTAAATCAAATAACTTGTCAGTATTTCTGTGACACCACTTGGCAGAA
>NC_090877.1:38248151-38278070 GCF_036669935.1 Montipora foliosa | reverse complement strand
GAAGAACAAAAGAACAATAGGATTAATGCAACATGGCAGCAATAATCGCTGTGGGCTTTGCATCAGATTCAGCCACATTATCTGCATGTTATGTTACTATTTGGGAGACCCTTTTCTCTACCACCCTCCCCCCTCTTGTGAGGTCGCAACTTTTATGTAGTTTTTCCTTTTTCTTAACAGCAAGATCGTGGACATTTTTAAAGACTTGGATGATTTTGTCTGTTCTCGACCCCACCGAGGTAATTTCATCTCGGGATGAATTTCAAGTGGGATTTGTGAAGCCGTCATCCGTTCTTTACCCAAGTACTTATGATCTCTAGGCCTGAGAGAATGACTTTTTTAACACTTTCTCTTTTTATCCTCCGATTTTAGTCGTGCGCTTTCATTATAGGAGGGCATCACTGAACTCACCTAATGTTGTGACGGAAGATACGTTTCCGGTGTTCGTGTTCGTAAGGGGTCTTCATAATACGATTTTCCATGGCGATAGTTTGAATTCTTCAAACATTTCAATCCACATTCGCTGTCTTCGGAAAGTCTCGTGTCATACAATTATCCCATTGGATTAAAAGTGGTTGGATGTGATCTGCGACTTCATTTTAAATCAATCTTTTTAAGGCAGTTTGGGGAACTTCCCGGCGTCAGTTGCGAGCAAAAAGACAAATCAGAATCTATCAATACAACCCTTAAGAAGTCCCTGGTGGTTTTTCAACTTCAATCGGGGCTCTATTGACCTTGTGTTAACTGAACTACACAGTTTCATGGGGACATCTTGTGTGTGCCAATTAGCACTGTTTTTCTTCTGTATTTTGTTCAGCGAATGCTTTCTGTCTTCTCTTAATTTAATTGTAAACTTGTCTCTAGATACAAAGAGCTGCGGATGGATGGAGCAGGAAAACTTTGGTTGTATCAATTAAGTTGTGCAAAGTCGCTTGGACCAGCGTAGTGGAGCATTACCCAAAAACGGTAGAGCAATCAATGGTTTGTTTAGTTTGTCAAAGTGCCAATGTGGACAGTTAGAGCTCAATTTTATCCAGAGGCCGTTTACTTTGAGGTAGTAAATTTGTGGATTTCGCGGGTTCCGCCGTTACTCACGTTTAAAACTGACCGATTGGACCTCAGAGGGTTGGAATCCACGGAAAAGTGACGTCATTTTATCTCAATCGTCTGTAAAATGCAGCTTATTAAAAGTCTTGAAAGCCCAAAACCTCCCTTGCCAGCATATTAATTCTGCCGCGTACCACACATCGTTGCATTCTTAAACTAGTGAGTCTTTGACGCAATTTTCCTCCTTGATCGCGCTCTCTCGAGATGTTTAAGTTATCAATGGTTTACTAAAGGAAATAAAAAGTACGGCGCCGACGTGGCGATTGTTGAGTTATATAAGCACGCGGGAATTTTTAAGAACACGAGCGAAGTGCGACAAGCACGAGCCTACAGCGAAGTGCTTGTTCTCCCACTTCTCGAATGTTCTTAAAACTTTCCAAGTGCTTTTATAACTCCATACAATGCTCGAGGAACAAGTTTTTATTTCCTTTTATAAAATAAAAACCGACCACGAAGGGACAAGAATTCTTCAGACAACAAAAATGAGCGCGCGCACTGGATGGCGCAATTATTGCCCAATTTTTCACACCTGATTGAGTGATACACGTGCGTTTCTTCCTTCTGCTTAACCAGCTCGAATTTTTTCATTAGCTCTTATTAACCGAGGCAGGTGGTCTGTATGGGAGAATCTTGAAACCGAGGTCGTGAGTACAGCCCGAACGCAGTGAGTGGTTATTTTATAAGGTGAAATAGGAACACCATTCCCAGTTAAAAAATAAACAAGGTGTCCTCTTTTTTTTTAGTCTAGACTTAAAACTTTGGTACATTTTAATTAGTGTATTATAAACACAGTTTGAAATCCAAAGAAAAATAAGAATTGATGTTTCGGGCACGTTAGCACTTTAAATGCTTTTCAGACAAGAGTCTTCTCGCATTTCATCGAAAGATTTGATGATGAAAAACAGCAAGGCACATGAAATACTCTTTTCACGTATGATCCTGCGCCTGAGGTCAGTAATAATCTCTATTTTTAATTTTTTTTTTTTTTTTTGCCTTTGAAACATGGACCAAGTATATTCATCTATACATTAGGAAATATTTTCAGTGCTTACCTCTAGGTATTTTCATCACGTCATAGTTAAACTTCCATTCATGAAATGTCAGATAAGCCACAATGTAATGATCATAAAAGGAATGAAGCAGTGTATCATAACCATGCATGACGTAGCGCACGGGTTTATGGGGCTTCGCCTTTGTTACGAAGAATGTATAAGTATTTTCTTTCTTGTACACAGTGGCCTTACGCTGTAACTTGTGAACTGGAAAACCACTATGGATTTCTTGGCCAACGTACTAAATTTAGGAAAGGACGACCGTTAATCGATCATTAATCGACCATTCATGATGGATTGATCAAATCAGTTAATCAATCATTGTTGTAAATCGAGAGGAAACCAACTGCATTGATCATACAGTTTTCAAAACGAAAATCATCTCGGTTAATGGAACAAACTTAATTACCACCCCAATGAGTAATGTTAGAAAATTCAATAGCATGATACGTTTTGCATCAAAAGGATATTCGGAAACATCCAACCTGATCTCTATTCTAAATTAACGATTATCGTTAAGGGTACTTACTTTGCTTTGAATTAGCTATTATCGTTAATTTAGGACAGACCATTTGTCCCAGGACTTGTGGACCTGGGTTGTCTTTTTAAAAAATATATGACCATTTTCCAAATCCTTATCAAACTTTCAGTCTTCTGAAGTAATGATTATAGTTAAATTAGAGCAAAGTAGGAATTAGCCATGATAATCGCTAATTCAGAAGTAAAGATTCGAGCTTCAGATGTGATTTTTGCACCATGTGTTGTGTGCGAATTTTTTAGAAAACGTTAACGTTGAAAAATCTCCAGTTTCTCCTGCCTTATCAAGAATGTAAGTAGAAGAAAGCAAAAAGTACTGATCAATAAAAGGGTCTCGTTTCCCATTGCTTTATTGACCGACATAAGATTCTAAGCACCCACATTGAATCTTACACTGCACATCCCTTGCCTTGAAAGAACACTGGTATATACTTTTTCTCCTTGCTTAGGTACTTGCCTGGAAACCCTTTAGGTTTATAGGAACAACACTCTGTGCTCTCTCTGGAGACCATCGAAATCCAGGCCTGTACCAGCAGGTCTGGCTATTTTTGTTTAGATTCTTTCCTTTACTCCAGTGAGCTGGAACAAACTTTACCAGAACTCCATAAGGCTTCAAATCTCCTCTTTGATAAGTCTTGTCCATACCTTAAATGTTCAAAGTTACTTGAAAATATAGAAAATGTTTGAACGTTTTTTTTTTTCATAAAAAGAGGAAAACCCCTTAAAAATAAAAGTGATAATGAGAATGATAATCTAATCCTTGCATACGCCAAGAGCTACTGAAATTTAATTCGACCAATCCGAATTCAGCGAGCGGGAAAAAAACTGTGCTATCCCAAATCAAAGGGCCAGAAAACCCATTAAATAATTTTGTGGCAACTTTTTGGTCAACAAATTTTTGGCGCCAAAGCTGGGTTGCCAGCGAGCGGCGATTCGTACGTCAGTGGTTGTGATTTGGCTGTTATTTGAGCTTTTTCTAATTAATTTAAGACGAATTCAGTCCAGTATTTCGAATAAAGTGTAAGAAGGCGTCAAAACTGTATTGATAATGTATTTGAGTTAACTTCGCAAAAAAAATACTCTGATGGGGTTCTTTCGACAGGGTAGATTGACAACAAGGTCGTTTACGCACAAAAGTGCACCGTTTCGGTGAAAGGGCAAAGGATTGATAGGATAGCACAGTCTTCACTGACGCGCCCACTGCGGGCGCGGGTTCGGTATGCACGGATAATCATCATTAGGGCTTAGTTTGCGGTCGATACAATGCCTCATCACTAACCAGGTCTATCACGTGCATCACTAACCACGTCTAAGGCTAATGAACTCCAGTTACTTTCGTCATAATTCCGAATTAGTCTGTGATATTAGATGTATTTCATACTATTTAATTTATAGAGCTGGCTCTTTGTAAAAACTAACGACTCATTATGCCCAGACTCAACCGATTGAGGCTTCTTTGATCCACGCTGGGACCATGACCCATAACCTTTTTGACCTCATGCACCAAAAAAATCCGAGGTCTTCTTTGACATTCTAGGCATGCTGTAAAGCTTTGAAATGCTAGCATAAAATTTTAACCAAGATAAATAGAGCGATCAATTAGACGACGCTTTACAGTCTATAAAAACAATGAACAAAGTTAACACAAGTGGTATTTGATTACCGTAATAGTAATCGATGCGACTCATCTCGTGTTGACCAGCGTACCAGGCTTCAAATGGTTCAATGATTCCATCGTATGGTAAAGATATGATTCCCTGAGCATGGTAAAAATCTGGAAACTTCAACTCATGGAAAATAGAGTCTTTAAGCTCGTCATCTTGCAGGAGAGTTGCATTTTCGAAAGAAATAGTAGGGTCTTCTGTATCCGTATCATTTCGTCGTTCTGTGTTGAGCTCTTCAGGATCGGTGGTACTATTGAGTATCTTTTTGATTTCTTCAAAGAAGTAGTGTTGTCCGGCGCAGTGGTTAATCAAACACGCCAATTTCAGAGTTAATAAGCAGTACACCGTAAGAAGTGTAGGGATGGAATTTGTATTATGCTTGGTCTTCATCTTAACTGATTTTGATCTTATACCGGACATATCGTATTCTCCGTCCGGCCCTTCCCGGGTTCCCTTCTCATTGAGTAGTCTGGCAAAACCAATCCGTCACATATTAATACAAACCCATCTTGACCTCAAACTCCAAACCTTTTCAAGATTGGTAATGCAGATGTAAGTAAGGGGCATATGGGATTAAGCAAGGAATCCGTTTGATTCAGTAGCTTATGGAACCTGTCAAAACTGAGTCACTCCGAGAGCAGGTACCTGCTGGTTCTGGTGTCAAGGCATAAACATTGGGCCACAAAGTAGTAAACTAAGATGCTCGGAAAGGTGTCTGATTGCGAATGGCAACCAAAACCTCTTGTGCTACTTTTTTGGGCCTTTTTCCCAGCTCCCCGAATGTCACCGTTAGAGAGTAATTTAAATCGAAAAACGCAATTCGGGAAATCTTTGCAGACTCGACGTCTTACTGAAGCATTCGATTCTTTGCATGTGCTTAATAGAAATATTTGTATTATCATCATTTTATTTTTCAATGCTCTGTCTTTCATTTAATACTTTGGACAAAAATATACAAAAACGTTGGTGGCAGCCGGATGGTTGGTTAAATTTTCCAAGATTTTGTGCGTTCCCACTTTAAACAAGGACTAGCCCTGCAACTGTAAACTGACTATCTCCTTCCCTTTTCAGTAACAACGCAATTCACCTTTATCACTCGGCGACCATTTTGGAGTCCGTGGGGAATAAAGGCTTTGTCTTTGCATTGTCTTTGCCCGTCCAGCCTCACACTGAATGAGAGGTTCGACGGGCAAAGTCTTTTGTTTGGACATTGAGTGATATGGGCCAATTGCTGCTTCCAAGGCTCATCCAATATAGCTGGCGTATCGTAGGTGATGCCTCGAAAAAACGCTTCTTGCGAAAAAGAAAGGGATAATAATAATAATAATAATAATAATAATAATAATAATAATAATAATAATAATAATAGTAATAATAATAATAATAATAATAATTGAATGAACTTTTATTGAAGTGTCAGGTCTTCTAGCGATGGTACACTAGTTGGGGACAATGTTCATGTTTGTTTCTTGTGTTTTGCCTCAGTCCGAAAGAGCTTTGCGTGTCTTAAATGACTCAAAATAAAATGTTTGTGATTTAAGGAAATTTTCCCATAAAATTATGTAACCATAATGGCTGAAGGAATATGGCTCCCATTTCCATCCAGATCGTTATTCCCCAGAAAAACTTGACAACATTCCTTACCCTGAAAATTGAATTTGTGAATGAAATAACCAAAGTTACTCTTTGTGTACAGTTTTAAGAAAACGACGAAACCTTTGAGTTTATAAAACATTTTTCGACAGAAACGTCTACTATTCTCGGTTAGTCAGAATACAAAGCGATGGAAGCTAAATTTATGATAAAAAGAAAATGCTTATGTGAAAAATAGTAACAACGAAAGGAAGTATGGCGTGAAAATGTGTGAATTAAAGATAGTTTAAGATTAACATGGTGTAATTGTTGATTCAAAGAGGGATGTTCTCTCTGAATATGAATAGCCTCTTTTATCTTAAGTTGAAAAATTAGTGGAGTCGTGATCTAAAACACGAAAACAATCTGCTGAATACGAGGCGTGACAATGTTCAAAATTCTGCACATGTGAGAGGCCTTATGATGTGTCGTATGGCATTTGTTCAGTTTGCGAGCAGCAGCCGCCGGACGCTTATATATTACCACTACTACTCAGGCTTACTTTCTGCCAAGGTGCCTTATTTTGCCCGCCTTCGGCCCTTTGGATTTTACAGGATTTTGCTCCGTATCCAGACCGGTGTAGACGTGTAAATGAAGTTGTTGGGGCGGCGATCCCCTCTTGAGTTACGATGTTTGAGATGCCATAAAATAACTTATTGATTTGTTCAGTAATTATGGAAAATGAGCTAGGTCTGGCCAGGTCTTTAGCCTTCCGCCGAGCTGTTAGATAAGACAATTTGCCATTTTAGTTGAGTTTTTGCTGGGGAACGACCAACGTCACAATCATGATCACGCAATCGACTGCTCAAATTCGTTTAACTGCCATGTTTTTATCACATTTTTTCCAGTACTACATATTGTAAACTCTCATTTTACCTGAAGAAGGATGGTTTGGCCAGCCGAAATATAGTACACCACTAAAACCAAATTTACGTTGTATCGACTCTTGCTGTTTTCTTTTGTGGTCCCAGATGTCGATTTAATCCTCGCTCTCAATTACCTGTACTGGTGTAGCCTTGCAAGTGGTCATTAAGTCTACAATCAGTTGCAAAAGTCTCGGGACACTGAAGTTGGTTTTCTTACTTAGTTTGAATAATTGGGGTGTAGGGTGAGGGTAAAGTGAGATCGCTGTATTTGTGTGTTAGATCCTCATTTAGAGCTACTACTAGAGATGTCTACAATTACGAATACTTTCTAATAAAAGACACTTTTATTTCTTTTGTCATATGTCAAGAAATAGTTTAAGATAATCTTACGATTATCGATGATTCAGCTTTTTGTATGGAACGGGAGTTTTGTATAAAAAAAGACTGGCTGGTTACTTTTCATTATAATAGATAGATACGACTATTATGTTATAGTCTCAAGGAGATCAAAAGCACGTAAATATTTCCTACTTGCAATTGAAAGAAGAAAGTACCCCCCCCCCCCCCCCCCTCGGACTATAAGCTCGAGCCATGTCCTTTTTCTGACGCCTTCTTCCAACCTACGATTCGATATGAGTTGATCTGATTGGATTTCTGTACAGTGTGCACCTTCGCTAAATACAGTTGCAATTGACATTGGCTTAAGAAAATTTCATTATCATTGTTCTCATTTATTTTATCAGGCTAGCCTGGACTGAAGTTTTATGACTACGAATAGCTTGTTCTACTATACGAAGGTCTTTTGGCGCATTTTCAACGTAAGCATGGGTGAAGCTGCTTTTATCCCTATGATCGAAAGGCACCCCAGAAAGAGAATGGCCTAGGTTCAAGGTTAAAAACGTGAAGCGCAGAACTTCTTCCCATTGATCTAGCAGTTTTGCCGACAACACCACTAAAGAAGCTAAAAAATGCAGATTGGTGATTATAGACAGATGTAGGAACCCATATGAGCGAAACAGTGAAAAGCAGGTATTGCTGTTCTTAAAAGCATGACAGTTTTCACTTGTTTCTTTCTTCAGAGAGTATCTGTGACTAAAAGGAAAGAAAATTAATGAGGTAAGATCAAACAAGTTTCGTTTCTTTCCTTTGTGTTCCAAAACGCAAATGTCAGCCTAACGTATAACTTAGACTGCTCTGCCAGTCCCTTCTGATTCAGTCGAGCAGTCCGCTTTAGTCACGCAAGCGAGCCGAAGAACCGAGGAGAGAACATTTCGATCTCTCCTAATACTCCCTCGTCTCTTCGGCTCGTTTGCGTGACTAAAGCAAGCGCTAGAAGGAACTGCTAGAAGTCTACGTATAACGCAAACTCGATGCTAAATCTCTCTAACACCGGCAGTAACTTAAGTTTTCTTCCCGTCGATACCGCACGTCCTCCATAAAGATACAGAACGGCGAGGTTTTATTCCTCTTACCAAACATCTTCATTGTCAAATATTCATCAAAGTCAGCTTCAATATCCCTGAAGTCAGGATCCTCTATCGCATCTTTGCGAATAATTTTATTGTCATTAGTTTCATGATTTTCTTGTCGAGTTTTGAGTAATCTTCTCTTTAGTTCCTTTTGACGCTGGCGTTTTTGTTTTTCTTCTATCTGCCACGGCAAAGGCTTGCTACCTCTGTTTAGAACAACAAATGGCCTCTTCTCTACACCGCACAGTCCATGGCGTATTTTTATAAAACCGCTATCTCCCCAATTGTATGACCAAGAGTTTTTAATCAACCAATAAGGGACACCATTTTCTGTACCGTATCCGACAAGTAAAACGGCATGATCAGTTTTGTTGTCTGAAAAGCAAGGAAAACAAATAGCATGTGTTATCGGTAACTATTATTGAATCATATGTTACGGTAACGATTTGTTATGGCGCTATATCTATTTAACGATTATTCCATAAGTGTGCGTTGATTATGAATTGACTATAACCAATCCGGTCAGTGTAAAATGCAGACTGCAGACTAAGGTTATAATGTAATAGTTGAAAAAGCCCAAACCATTTATAAATGCTAACAGTTAAGCCTAAGGTTAGCATTTCTAAAGGGTTTGGGCTTTTTCAACAGTTACATTATAACCTTAGTCTGCGTTTTACCCCTAGGGATGGTTCCTAAAAGGTGTAATAACTCTATCACAAGGATAAATATACCTTATTCCAGCACATTTATCCCTGGAATCGAGTTAATACACCTTTCAGGAACCGGCCCCTGGTCTGCAGTCTGCATTTTACACTGACCGATAATAACCAATCTCGTATCCAAGAAGCCCCATTATTTAAAGTGAAGTATATGTTATACTCTGTACTTTGAACAATTGAGGAATGGGACCAGTAACGATGTATGATGATCAGTGATTCGTTGTGACTTGTGTTTGTGTATTAAGTTTCGATTTAATACTGGAGGGGTGAGGGGGCTAAAGGCATTTGCGTGAAACGGTAAATGGCAAGCTTCAGCTTGGCACAAGTTCGTGAAATCATTTGAATAATAATAGTAACAAAAATAATCACACATTTATAGCGCACCTTTTCTCAGAGATCCAAAAGCGCTATTTATATAACGTTAACTAATTTGAAAAGTTATGTACAATACAAATACTCTAGATTAAATCTAGAAAATGGTAACGCTGTGTAAAAAATGCTCGTTTACGAACAAGAAATGTCGTCAATTTACGTTTAAGCTGTTCCAGAGAAAGGGTGTCGCAACGGAAATGGCATAGCGCCGACCATAAGTGGCCATAAGGCTTTAATTCAGAAGGAATGAGAAAGTATTTATGAGATGAAAAGAGTTCGTGCATTGGTTGTTAGCGTTAGATCAAACCCTTGATGTAAACAGGAACTCGATTGTTAAGGGATTTGAAAGTCAATTGTGTGTGCACGTATCATTTAGGTGAGCAAGTCAGGAGGCGAGCAGCAGCATTCTGTACAGTGTTGAAGGCTTTTCATTAGGGAGTCCGGTAAACCATAGAGAAGCGAGTTGTAAAAGCAATGGAATTTCTAGCCTCTCTTTTCAGAATTTGCTCGATAGTTAAAGCCAACAAGTAAGAGATAAATCAAAACCAAACTAGTTTGCCGTAAACGTGGTTCTAAATCTCTATCGCGACCATTATTTAAGGCTTTTACTTACTGCACGAGATATCATCCAAGACGCCATGGCTATAGAATTTTAATGTCTTAGGGTTGGCATTGATGGATATAGTTGCTGGACCGTGGTAAGCCAAGGCTTTCTTCAACGCTTCCCTGTTATAGCGTTTAACTCTTCTGTAACTGTGAATTTTTGCTCCTGTTTTCAGACTTTTAGTCTTGCAATAACCTTCCTGAAGATGAAATACAAAAGCATATCACTCATTTTGGGGGTTGTTACGCTTGAAGTTGAAAGAGCTCTCACATGTGTCGAAATACTCCTCTATCTACCGTAGTTGAATTTATGTCTACAAGACTTTAGGGTCAAACACCTGTGAAACCTACGCAATCAGATAATGAAACATCAACTGTTAGTAAGCACGATCGGTCAACTCTCTTAGAATATTAGACAATTTATGGCCATGGAAGGAAATTAAGCGCTCCAAAAAACACTATTTTTAATCGCTCTTTACCCAAAACGACTAGGTGACCCCACGATTTCTGGCGATTTTGTTGTTAATTAATTAATAGGCTAGGGAAAAACTTTTCTCACGTTTGAAGCAGTTCTGGTAGTTGACTCAGAGCTTTCGAGAATATCTCATTACCGTCAACTTTTGTTATTGTTCAATATTTTGAAGCGTAAAGGGAGGAGAATAAAGTATTATTAACTGATTGAGAGGTCACCATACGGCTGTGTGAGATGAGATTAAGCAATGATAGCTACAGCGTTTCAAAACATAAATTGTTGTTGTTATGATTACTTTACAACTAGTATTTCAATTCCTTTAACACGACAGCTTCATAGCTTAGTTGATAGAGCATTGCAACGTCATCCAGGAGGTAATGGGTTCGAATCCCATTAAAGCCATAAATTGAGTTTTCAGGTGTCTGTACGAGACAATTGATTCAGTTATCCAGGAAAGTGCGAGGATCACTCCTCCCTATCAGAATTGCGAAAGGTACCCAAGGACAACATTGATATAAAAGTTGCTCACTTTTGAAGAGAAAGAGAGAGAGAGACTGAGAGGAAGGGGAACCAACCTGTCCTCTATAAGGGCCATAGCTGTCCACTGTAGCGATTCCAAACTTTCTTATCCAAGAGAACGCCTTCCATGTCCAGCCTCCAAGACAGCCATTATTTCCGTGCTCGACTCCAGGCGTTGCCCAGGTACAGTCTAATAGCTGCTGCTCCGATAAATCAAGTAATTCTCCAGTCTAGAAATACACAGTTGCTTTCCTTAGCTCTGATAAGTTCTAACACAAAGCACACGTGTACCGCTGAGGAGTGTAGAGCGAAAAGCGCGTCATCGCGTGTCTCTAAACCTCGGGACATTTCATTCACCGTATAGGAACGAGGTCACGCAACGGCTCAACTTTTTAAAAGACAAAACAGGCTATCCCTTTAATTTCTGTGTATCGAGAGTCAGTTGTTGGTACAATTAAGCGAAACTATTACGGTGATATTAAGTGACCATTGGACAGCGTGGGACTGTTTTTTTTTTTTTTATTGGTAAAAAGTCGATGTAAAATGATCGCTGCTACCTTTTCACAATTGTGTTAACTATTGTATGCGATTTGTTCTGGCTCTGGTAAAACAACACAAATGAAAAGTTGGGTATTTTCAATTGACATAATTTAAAAAATTGGTCATGACTCGTAGCGCTCTGAACAGTGTTTACTGCTGTGGGAGGAACAACTAACCGCCAAAGTCTGCAACTGACTAATATAACTTACAATTATTCAAGCCTTAAGACTTCAAATTATATATAACCACTTGAAGATATTAAAATTGACTCTTTGGAAATATTAATCATTCCATTAAGAGAAAAGCAAAGTTAGTTTGCAAACCTTGGTGGTTGAAAACTCGGGAACAAAGTAAAAAAAAAAGAGTAAGAATAGTAGTTGGAAGGCATAGGTAATAATGAACCACACGATATCTTCAATTGTGGCAAAGGCCGTTAACTCTGAGCCTTCTCACATTTTGGCAAATGCATTAAATTGAACGTTTTTAGTTTATTTTACACTATGAAGTCTATTTGTTGTCGTACCTTAATAAAATTCGCGCCTTCAACCGCTCCAGCTGCAGCGAAGGCCCAACAAGAGCCGCAGGTTCCCTGTCCTTTAGCGGGTGAAACAGCTCCTACAAAGGGAAAATGGAGTTTTGCATTAAAGAAGCGGTAAACTGACACGTCTTCAACTTGTTCTGTAACCCAAACATAATAGCAGTTTCGAGGCTGAAAAATTCAATCGGACAGCTTTGAAGAATTCATTTATTTGTTAGTAGTTTACCATTTGATAAGGATTCCCATGGATTCACATGGTGTCTTTTTTACTCAAGGACTGGTAACCATGCCGTTGAACCTCTAATGTGGTAAAATCTCGGGACTGCACAATAGGGTCTGATCATTTTCTGAACCTCAAGTCCTCAAGTTCTATTAAATGGCTATTGCGATTCAAATGCTCGCCTTTAACAGTACTCACCGTAATTTCTCCAATCTAGTTCCCGAGGGACATGTCCATATCTATTTGTATTCTTTTCTATTCTATCTCGCCTCCAGTAATCGTCGAAATTATCATCTTCATCTTCACGAGATCCATAACCACCATCTCCTGGCATGAGCCCCTTGTGGCCTTGAAATTCAGCATCTGTCATGTCGGCGAAGTGATTGACGGCGAGGTGGTAAAAGTTACCTTTCATATTCATGGACCGAATATACCTATTAAGGATAGTAGCTTAAGCAAAAATATTTCATTTCATTGAGTGAATAATTTATCTTGTAAACTGGGGTAAATAATTTGCTGAAAAGAGTTATTTCCCCATGGAGACTTCATTACTATTAACACTAGCAGGTTCTTTACTACCGCAAACATACTTCTCACTAAGCAACGACGGCTTGACAAGTTTAGCAGAAATATAGTCTCTGCACACCTCACAGGTGCGATTGATATTTTGCTACGTTTGATTGCCGTTCCCTTCGTGACAATAACATAAAAAGAACAAATTTGAGGTTATTTGAAGGGCGTCAGCACCCGAAGGAGTAATTTCGACTTTCTTCTTCTTCTTATCTTCAACATCTTCATTGAAGTTTAATTGCTGGGAAATGAGTTTTCAATTAACACCCTTCACAACTTGAAAATATTCGCGTAATGATTAAGAAAAGCAGAGTTATATTTCCCCGACACCACATAATGTTAAAAAGATAAATATATTTCAAAGATAATAATGACGATGGATTCCATTTCAAGACAGTTAGTCCAATGCGAGGCGAAGTCGTGGATGAGTCTGGTCTAAGTGGAGGCTTTGAAATGGCATCTCCATATTTTGTCTATCAACTTTTAGATGTACTGGTCCGGTTCGGTGCCTCGTTTAGAAATGACCCAGTTGAATAAACAGGCCAACTTTTTACCCATTTGTGGGCAACTACTCTTTAACATCTGGATCTTTGATTGACGGATAGATGGCCGTCGGGATCAGAGTGGTTGGATGTATTAAGCAGTCGTGCGTAATGATGAATAATTACGAGAAAACGTTATAAAACTGTTTTGTTTTACACGAACCTCAAATTATGCCTAAAAAGGTTCTTTCTTTTCTGATGTTCTATTCTGTCCTTGTAATTCCTCTTGTGCTTTGTACGAAACTCTTGGAAGTCCTTTTCAATCGGGTCTTCATCATGATGAAGCATAGCAAACTCACCCATGGGATTTAATGACATCAAAGCACCATCACTGTCTCGTGACCTTTTGTCGATGTTCCAACACCATTTGTCTTGTCGCACTAGAAGGAAGAGCAGCATCAGATGTGTTGCTTTTGTCTTATCTTTTTTCATGGTTTAATCTAAGTGACTTATGCATTAATTAAAGTGACTTATCCACCTCGTTTTAAGAAGGTGGCCTGGCCGAATGGTAAAGACGCTGGATTTTCATGAGGATGCACGGCCTCTCCCTGCTAGCAGAGGTCTCTTTTCTGTTGCGTTCGCTGGGCTGACGAGAACGGGAAGGAGACCTCTGCCATGGGTCGAAATTCGCCGTGTGGAGCATGCACGGCATGCCCAACACAACCTCGTGATACTTCATGTTGTGTGGGCTTACTTAAAACAGCAGCATTATTGTAAAGGAATGCGCTGGACACAGTGGGCAGCAAACATATCATGAGGCTTGCGGTTTGAAGCGTGCCGTCCAAAGTTGTGGACGGCGGTTGGATCAAAGTGAGTTTCGACCCATGGCAGAAGACTCTTTCCCGCACTCGTCAGCCTAGCGAACGCGAGAAAAAAAAAATTAAAAAAGAAACCCCTGCTCGTGGGCCTCTCCGGTCAAAGACTGTGTTTTTCGTCGGTTTGAACGAATTCATTTGGCTTTGTAAATAAGAAACAAATTGTCCCCTTTGATTGATTTCTTAAAACACACAGGCCCACAAGCTGCTAACCTGCCGGCTGCACTGTGTAAATCGGTTCTCACTTCACTTTTTATTCGAAGGCGTTTGTCTGAACCAACACTTTTATCAAGTTCGCGTCAAATTCAATTTTTCACAAGATTAAAATATACTCTACTCACAATGTGGAATCTCAAAAACATCCGGATCATCACCAGGATCGTAATCCCACTCATCAAAGCTGTGGTACTTGATCACGTATTTGTCGTAGTAGGACACCAGCAGAGTATCGTAACCATTCATTTCAAAGTACACTGGTTTGGGTGGGACAGTTTTGGTGGCGTAAAACACGTATGTATTATTGCGCTCAAATACTGTTATGTTGTACGTCCACTTTGTGCACAGTTTGCCATCTATGGTAGCATCACCCGTGTACTGAGAAAACGAGAAAAAGTGATGGGAACTGTGAAGGTGTCAGGAAAATTTCCAAACACACTTCAATCCGAAATAACTAAAACTCTCAAACAATTTTAGTCGCCCTATGTAAGGTTACCCGGATTCCGGAAACCAGAAATGTTTTGTATGCAGAAAATTATGGAATCCTGGGCTTTGGAATCCGGGATCCAGTCACGGAATCCGAATCTGGCCACTTCATGAATTCAGGATGTACGGAGAGATGAATTCTGGAATTAAGGACATGGAATTTGGACTGCAAGATCAAAGACTGCCGGTCTTGGATTACCTTAGACATGGTCCTTTCTTCTAAAACCTAGTGAGGCAGGCTTGCAAAGAACCGGCTGAATCGAACGTCCACTGGTACTCAAAATTTAGAGTTCTTAGGCTAAAAATATCATCTAAACAATGGTTAGGGATTCTGAGCATTTTCGGAGAACAAGGGAAAACAGACAAAAGGTGTTAGGAAACAAAAAAAGAACAGAGGACATTTTCAAGGCATGAAAAAGCAAGCGAACATGTTTGTAACTATCGCTAATGATGGAATTCAAACAAATAGATATTCAATGTTCGAGGTTAACCAGGGAAAATGGTCGGGGTGACGCTGCTCGAGGTCTGTTCTTAGACGGCTTCCCTCGTGTTCTGCAAGTTTTCGGGCACGATCCCAAAGCATGTTTGCATGTTAAGTGAAAACGGGACTCGCTTGTCTTTTGTGTTATCCTTTTAAACTTATTGTCGGTCAGTAATTCCCTCGAAACAAATTGCTCTCTGTATCACAACATTTTTTTTTAATTGATATCCAAGGGACTAATAAGCAGATTAAAAATACACATAATATTCATAATATCGAATTTATTTCTGCAAGATGTGTACAGGTTATGGATGAGGTTAACTTATAGCGAAGATTCGGCCAAAATCTTAACTGTCAACTGAGAAACGATGAGTTTTTTAACTGATAGCTGAGTATTGTTGATGTGTTATTCAACTGTTGCGTGATAAATGGCCACAATTTAGCTGACAGCTGAGAAATGGGCGAAAATTTAGCTGATAGCTGAGATTCCAGCACTCCCATCCTGACATTCCGTGTATTGAAGTGAGTAATATTATTCACTATGATTAATAACAAAGTACTTCATAATCAAGCGACACGAGAACGTACTTCGTATAACAAAGACAGGTTTTCAACTCTTTTTTTTGAACTCAGTTTAGCCCGATGTTATATTGCTTATCTTATAGAAAATAATGCTTTTGCTATGTCGTTTATGTGGAGCAAGAAGATGAGGGCACCAAAACTGAGACCTGGGATAGGACTAAAGTTTGAGCAGGAATGTCATAAGGGTCACTAATTCCATGAATATTAAAATCACCGTGTGACTCGGTTGCGAAAAATTGAGAAGGAAATGTTCTTACCTTAAAGTCCTCAAGCCGAGACTTGAATGGCCAAGCTGAATTACATGGTAATATTGACTGTGCCTTGGCCCTTCGAGATTTGGTCCCATACCTCTTCCAGCATCCCCTGAAATGGCGGTGATTCTTGTGCAGCTTGTAAGAGTACTTTGGGATAAGTTTAAAGTACATGCCATGTCTTCCCAAATCACCTCTTTGAAAGGTTTTTACTTCCCCTTGAGTAAAATTAAGGGGAAAAGGTGTACGAAAGCTTGAATTAATAGAAATAAATGTTTAGAATATATAAAATCTTACGAATTTAGACTGGTTATGAAATAAAAGATCATATATCCATTCCGCAGTTATGTTCCAATATACCTCTTATGGGAATAAACGTGAACTCGCATATGACCACCTATCGATCGGCTGGCTTGATAGCACAGTGGGTAGAACAATGCAGGGTATAAATGTTCATTGGCCAAAAGTGCCTTTTTATCCGGATGAGGCTACTAGTTCAAGAAAATAGTTCGTTTGCAAACGTCTTCCAGCAGAGTCTAAGGAAAGCTTGCAAGAATGCAGAGCGGACTGAGGGTTGTACGAGGTAGTTCATTTTTTAAAAATATGTCTCCCGATTTGAGATTTAATAAGTAAGTATTAACTAAGTACGCGAGATTAGACGATACAATTAGGGTTATTTGGTAAGGAAGATATAGCTGAAAATGATTCGACTCTAAGGATTGGCAGGGAAGAACAAACTCGTTAGAATGCCCTCACAGGGCCAGTTGTTTTAGTTTCATTTTGGTTTTAAGAAACGCGAATAAAATTACAATCAATTGCTTGTGAGTACATCGGGTGTGATGATTGTCATGTAAAGTTTTTGGAACGTCCACTTCCAGTTGTAAAGCCCGTGGGTATTAAAGAAGGGTTTCAATTCAGCAGACATGAGTACGTGATAAATTAGTCACACAGACGTTATTAGCCAGGTTCAGTGAGAGAAACCAAATTCTTGAAGCAACTGAAGATCCACCCGAAGTGTCGTTTGTATTTTTGTATTAAAGTGAAACTTTGGCTTTTCAAAAATGAGCTCAGAAGCGAAGTGTCTAGAACTTCAACTGAGAAACCTCTCTCGTGACGACCCAAACGGAGACTCGCTCAAAATATTGGCCAAAGCTAATATTTCTTTCCTTTTTTTTTCACAATTAAATGACCGTGGACATACCATTCGCATATTTTCGCCTCATAGATCTCAATACCATGCAATACGATGACAATCAGTATGGTTGTAGCTTGTGATATATTCCCAAGACTCTTAACGGGCAAAGATTTTTTATATCTTTACTGTCAGATATCCACGGCCTTATACTGAAAAAAAGGTGTGGTATTTTGTTTCATTAGCGTCTCTATAGCAATGATTTTGATTGAGTCAAGCAGTATCGATGATCACAATCTGTGAATAGTTTGCCCCATCGCACTCCTTTTCAAGGGACTTCTCAAAGCGGAAGTATTCAATTAAAAAATCAATCCATACACTCAGCATATACCTGTGGGTTAGATTGCCAAACCTACAGTAGGTAAACCCACTCAAAAAAAGAGACTGAAATGCTTTCGTAGTAAGTGTCATGTAAACACAGCGCTTCTGTGGTATATTAAATCTCTATTTACCCCGAAGCATTTTTCCTTTACGGGTACTTGTAAATAACAATGAGTCCTTGAATATTTTGATTGAACTTTGCAGGTATCCACGGCTCTAAAAAACAACGATTTTTTTTAAAGACTAAGAAATACGTGATGAAAATAAAAATCAGATTAGTGTCTTAAGTAACTTTAGTTAATGTAGAGCTGAGATCGAAAACAGGATAACACACTTACCATGATAGTAATCAATTCGACTCTTTTCATGAGTCTTACTGTGCCAAACTTCAAACGGTTCGTTTATGTTACTTGTGGGTAGCGACAAAACACCCGTTGCATGATATTCACTAGGAAAATGCAAGCTTCTTAAGTCAACGCTATGCACTTTTGCGTTTCCCTTGTGTTTCTTGGGTGTGCTTCCAATAAAAGGCCATTGCTCGAGAATCATAAGACAAAACAAGGCAAACGTTCCATAAGGCATATCACAATGGTGCCTCTTAGACGATGTTGTCTTTCCAACAGGCCCAGGTTCTTCCCCCTTTTCGCCACACACAATCGAGCATGAATAAATTTAGAGCGCCGATTTCACGCTTCCTGCATCATGTAATGCCGTATTTTCGGGATACAACAAAGGAAGCGACCTGTGTCATTTCGTAGAGCCAACTAAACCATGTTTATGGGTGAATCACGCATCAAATTACATCATAGAGATAAAGGTTGAGTGATCAAAGCTGAGCTGCCAAAACATGCCATTTATGGCGATCAGTCAAAGCGGACACCGGCAAAAATTTGTTTTATTCTAAATTTGAGCAATTGTTGTTTCTATTACAAAACAGACTAAGTTGCGACGAGAAGACTTAACCGTTTCGTGACCTGCAAAATAATGACAAGGTATATATATTCACCGTTTCCTCAAAAGAGTCCGAAAAGAGAATGGCACTATTCAGTCAAAGCTATTCAGTCTATATATTTATTTAGAATTCAATAAATTTTATTGGTATTTCACAAATAGACATTCAATATGTACAACAATTACGCTACAAACTAAAGCACAACATTATTTTAGAGCAGAGTTTGATCTTGGATCCCTACCCCTAGAGAGAAGTGAAATTCTCATTAGGCGAAAAGTCGTGTCAGGTCTGAATCCAAAACACCTCTTACAGTGCGACGCGCCTTACCGTGGCCACCTAACAAAGTTTTTTAAGAAATTATCCACCACTTAAGGTGTGCGAATTTGATTTTCAGTTTCGTCTCCTTGCAAAGTTTGTACGGTTGTAAGTTGAACACCGTTGCATGGGTTGTTGAGTTGATGAATTTACACGTAGTTGTCAAATGCGAAAGTTTGTTAGATGGCCACGGTAAGGCGCGTTGAATGTAAGGCTGGAGAAAGTGGCAAGTTCTTCGTGAAAACTGGCTTGTTTTCTTTGCATGTGGAGATTGTTTTCGGACTCTGGGCCTTTACGCTATATCGTTTGTTACCGATCTTTAAGTGAGAAAGGAGAAAAGGCCGAATCAAGCTGATTTTTGGGATAAAATTGTCCTTGAGGTTCCGAGTCTCCAGCCTTGCCTTCTTTTAATGAAGGATAGGAGCAAATTTCAAAACTAGCCCAGAATTCATCAAACCGACAAAAGGACTCAAGGTGAAGTAAAAGTAAGTTTATTTTATTTATTTTTGAGCCCACATGTCTTTTGATCAGTTCCAGAACTCCGCATCTTAGCGTTGATCAAAAGACACGCCGACTTTAGGAAAGAGATTGATTTCGGAACTGATCACTATCTCATGGCCTCCGTCCCATGTTCTATGCTGATGATAGCCAGACTTACCTCACAATTGGGCTCGGAAATAGAAATATATCCATCGGTAAAATCGAAGATTGTATAAACCACATTATTGGCTGGTTCTCCAATAATTTTCAGCTCTGCAACTCAGCCAAGACTAAAGTTATTTACTTTTCTTCGAAGTTTATTAACAGCGACCCTATTCCTTCCATAAATATTGGTGCTAACACCATCGAATTAGAACCTGCCGTATGTGATCTTGGTGTCGTTTTGGATAAACATCTCGACATGTCAAGACAAGTCAATAATATCTGTAAATCGGCGTCTCTAGCAATTAATAATATTGGGAAGATTAGAAATTACTTGGATCAATCCACTGCAGAGAAGCTTGTCCACGCTTTTGTAACTAGTAAAATTGATTTCTGCAACAGCCTCCTATTTGGGCTCCCGAAAAAGCAACTTGAAAAATTGCAACGTATTCTTAATGCTGCCGCTAGAATTACTACAAGAACTAAAAAATATCAGCACATATCTCCGGTACTACGTAAGCTGCATTGGCTTCCTGTTACCAAAAGGATTGAAATTAGGATGCTAACCATGACCTATAAAGCATGCACTGAATGGAATGGCTCCATCCTATATTTGTGATCTTCTACAGGTTCATCATCCAAGTCGAAATCTTCGTTCTGCATCCAGGGGATTGTCATTGGTAGTACCTGCTTATCAGACCCAAGCTTACGGTGCTCGGTCTTTCTCGGTAGCTGCACCTACTCTCTGGAATACCTTGCCAGTGGACATTAAAAACGCACAATCTTTGTCTATTTTTAAAAAGAGCCTCAAAACATTTCTTTTTAATTAACTTCATATGTACTTTTATCACCTCTTTTTTTTTTCATTATGTTTATTTTTTTTGAACTTCTTGTATTTGGAAGTTTATTTGTATATTTCCCATTTGTTTAGCGCGCTGAGATTACGTAGCTG
Organism: Montipora foliosa; assembly: GCF_036669935.1. Taxonomy (NCBI): domain Eukaryota; kingdom Metazoa; phylum Cnidaria; class Anthozoa; order Scleractinia; family Acroporidae; genus Montipora; species Montipora foliosa. The sequence goes on along the minus strand of NC_090877.1, from coordinate 38,257,443 downwards.
CGCTCTAGAAGAATTATATTATTATTATTATTATTATTATTATTATTATTATTATTATTATTATTATTATTATTATTATGTACGTAAGCCTCACGCAACTCGTGCTGCAGAGCCAAGAGCGCGATTTGTGACCGAGTGACAAAAACAAAACCCATTTTCTACCTCGGCCATTCCTACGGAAGGTCAGTGTAAAAAGCATCAAATTTAAAAGGGCAGTCTCACGGAAGTGCATTATATTTTGCGTAGCGTACAGTTGCTATGCAACTTTACGTTAACCCAGAAATTAATTTCAATGTGTCGTGAGAAAACATAATTAAGTTAAAAACAATATAGAAAAAAATACTGTGTTCGTGAACAAGTTTTAAATCCCCAATTTTAGCAACCATTTCAATCTTCTTCAATTTTGCCCGTCCCTGCCTCTTTTTGTATTTTCTGTTTTCTTCAAACCTTACTCACCCACTTTACATTGCCCGCCTTTGTTGTTGTTGTTGTTATCCGGGAATTTGAAGCGTTTACTTCCATATATGGGCAAGTATCGTTGAGTTATTTTTGCACTCGAGCGAAAAATTAGAACAATTTTGTCGGCGAAATAAAACAGAAGAATACCTTCATTTTGAGCGCTTTTCTATGAAGCGTGGAGCTACGTCTCTATTATAAGACGAAACCTCTTTGTGTTCGAACAATAGGACAACCATAACACATCAATTATTCAAGATGGCTGCGGCCGCGAAATTTGAAAGTGAAAATAAGCGATTTTAAAATCACTTTTCTTGATATAGACACTGTTTTAAAAACAATTGTCAAACAAATTTGTTTGTAAGCATAATTTCCTTCCGTTTAAACTTACGCTTTAGGGAGAGTGGAGCTCGAGGTTCGCTTTAAATGGAGTAATGTCTTCATTTTTAGGTTTTGTCAACGCTTCTGTTGGTGTTAACCGGTGAGCACTTGACCGTCTTGAGAGCACTTGACTCATAAAAGAAGGCAAGTCACATGGCCTTTTCGATAGTATTACTCACGTAATACATCGCGGTTAGGAAATCCTGATACTGATTAAGACTTACAAGTTAGGGCTGTGAAGAGCCAACTGGGAACTGAAAACGGCGAAATGAAATCTCCTCTAAGGGGAGTGATGGCTTAGATTAGTAGAACACTGCAGGTCCTCTGCGAGGTCGTGAGTTCCTTAGGTTTTCATTCCTTACCACTTTTGGCAACGGTGATAACGGCAGTGATAGAAAAATAAAAAATAATAAGACGCTTCTTAGTTCAAACATATGTATTTCACATATGACCTGTCTGCATTACTTATTTTCAACTCCCATTGATAAGATAGCCGTATTTGTGTCCCAAACAACAGAAAGTAAAATTCAATATATTGTTCAAAGTTTTCTTATGTGATCTTCCGATTGCTAGTTCGAATCACGCGACATTCTGATTACTAGTTCGGATTCTATATAACACAAATAACAGAACTTTGGTAAACGCACTTAATTTAACACATATTTTATTTCTGTTTCTGTTAGTTCATCTTCCCATGCGAGTCATGCGGGCCATGGCTGCGAATCGAACCCCGATAAAAGGCGACGATTTGACGATGCCGTTAATTGGCAGGAAATACACACACAAGCTCTCGCATTTTAACATAACACGTTCTTACCTTCATGTTGCTGAAGTCCTGAAATTGTTCAGTCGTTCACATAAAAGCAACATAACTTGGCAGAAAAGTGCAGCGCCGCCTCCTGATCATCAGTTGTTCACACAGCGTATTTCTGGGTTTTCTGATTCGAGGTTTCTCTGTTCTCGGATCGTTGAAAATGAGGATGTAATCACTTCAAGTAAGATAACTTTGTTTAAATTAACCTGCAATCAGGCTCTATTTTAGTTTCGCGTGGTACGTAATGTGGAGTTGGCGAAACGAAAAATAGAGCTTGACCAAATTCCTCTTCGAAATTCCTTCCGCCCACTTATTTTGATTGATTGACATGTCCTTCATCGGCCAATCAAATTTACTTCCATTACACCAATACACGCGTGCATGGCAGATTCATGCTAAATTTTGTTTTGACCAGAGTTAATTACCGTGGGAGGAATATTATAAACGAATTCGAAAGTTACCGTTGGCGTTAATTTGAGAAAAAAACAATTTTAAGCATGGGGAATGTTTTCGACGACTATATTGCGGCAAAGGCCGGTGTAATTCTTCCTCCAAACTTCACTGAATATGCAATCTTTTAAGCTTAACATCGTAATTTGTAATTGAGATAACCTAACATTTTGTCGCTGGACGGTTTGGCAATAGATTTTTCAAGAAAAATAAAAGAGAAATACATTATTCCTTTAACGTGTTTGCCCATAAAGGCTTCTTTGGTGATTTTTTCGGGTAATATCTTCAGTTGCAGTGTATTTCTAGAATTGCGCGCAGTAAAATCATGATAAGTTTGGCCGTTAATATTTTGATGAAGTACGAACAGTAAAAAAGTTTCTTTTATTTTTGTACAATTGGTCTCTCTGGAAACGTGCCATTTTAGTTTCTGCAGTGCGAGTTTTAAGTTAAATCAACTGGAAATATTATGAAGCAATCTTGACTCCCAATTGTGCAAAAAAACCGTACTGATGTACAGTAAGTAAATAAAGCCGTTTGATACACAGATATTCAAAACAAACATGCATTCGTGTAACTTGCGATTTTATCAGCATCTCCTCCCGTTGATATATATGTCCTTTGTCTCATCCAGGAAACCAATATGCATCGGCTTTCATTGCCATTTGAAAGAACCAGCCATTTAGCTTTCAAAACATCAGGGAAGTTTGTGCCAAAGTACTTTCAACCACATGGCCACAGAGCTCGATAACGGAATCGGTAATTTCATTCGTTCCAGAGATTCAAACCCGATTCTGGACAAGTTATGAGATGTTTCAGAAGGCATATCTCCATTTATGCATTTTATGCTTGCTGTTTATTGAAAATACGTCTAGCTCAAGTGCGGTACAAATCTCCTGCAGCATCTCTACGCAAAGCTACAACGGCTTGAACTGTCACACGATTTCACAGATGTTATATTTTTCAAACAGGATTGGTGCTGAAGGGCAAAAGTCTTCATCACTTCTTCAGTCAAGTCGTGGATGTCCTTCTCTTTGAATGCCTCATGTCTATCAACGTCTCCACTGCCAGTGCTGTAAGTTTATTTTTTCGTTGTCACGCGAGGAAAAAATCCTGCTATTTGCAGAGGTGTGAGGAAGTTGAACCTTTTAAAGATACTGTAGCCATTGTTGCGCTTGGCTCTTCGCATTGCCTTTGAAATGTCAGCAGGATCAGACTTTTGCCCGGTGCGTTCTCCTTCTTGGAACACTTCAGTGACGTGAGAGTAGAGAGTAGCCGTTAGGTTCTTTCTTGTTACTATTGCTGACTTTAGAGCCCATCCCATCGGTAGTGCCGGACCTTCATCCTTCAACGATATGATAACCTCTTCATCGACAGTTTCTGGAACGACACCAGCACCATGCTCCAGCTTGGCGGCGTACATAATCATCGCCTTGTCATCAGGGTTTTGTACTCTAGGGCATACTTGTGTGTGTCACAATCTAGACGCTTTTCTAACGAAGAATATTTGCGCATGCTGGAAGGACTTGACACACCCCTCCTCTGGACAATGAAACAGACTGCTACTTTTCTCACTACCTTCTTCATCACTTTCTTACTCGGTTTCTCTCAAAAGAATGCACGAAAGGTAACATTTCAGTTTCATAATTGCATTGTTTCTCATAGCTACAGTGATATGCCAAGGAATCCCACGCTTTTGAATTCTGAATTTCTCAGAATTTTCTTGGCAAAAACTTTATTGCCCAATCCATACTAAGAAAAATGGACTTTGATTTTTCATTCAAACAAGCATTAACAGTTTGTCGCGCCTTTCGGGTATAATGACGTTTTGTCCTTTCGGATGCTTCTATCTAGGTTTTATCCAAAGAATGACGGATTGGACTTGATATCCCTTGAGGCGAGGAACTCGTTCAGCTTTTCTTTTGGTGACTCACTTTTTTTGTTCAGGTGAAGTGAAAGAGACTCCATGAGTTTCCTTTTCGATCTCTTCTTTCCCTTAGATATTTATCGTATTAAAAACGCTTTACATTACACAATGCAATAATTTAAAGTTTAAAATGTAGATAACACGAGTCTATGAAAGGACCTAATTATATTGTTTCGCATCAAGGTCTTGTACCCAGTCTTCTGGTATTAACACATCCGAATTTTAAGGGATTTGTTCCTGGGACACGTTTTTGTGAATAGTCTTCCGAAATATGCTGCAAATTGCGCGTGGATATAGAAAAAACGTTTTAATCAAATTAAATTTAGTCTACGGTGGCGGATCCACGTGCAGCGGTTACGGACCCCTCCCCCCATGACACCAAATGGTTACGTTATTTATGTTTGCTTAAAGTTTATTATGAATACAAAAGAGGTGTGTTCCAAGGGTTTTCTTCACTTCGGTGTGCAAGTAGAATGACAGTAATGGTCGACCAAAGTTGATGGTTAATATATTATAACGTGTAACCGCTGGTTTCTAACCGTTACTAACTTTAACAGCATTTACTGAACACATATTTTGATCTCCGTTTAAAAAAGAGGACTGAACTGTTTACATTGATGCCGTTTGCATGCTGGTTGAAGCCTACCAGCTAGTGTAAGATTTACCATCTCTTCAACAACATTGACGGTTTCCATGGCGACAGATGATAAAGTTACAGTGGCTGCCTCTTTCTCGTCAGTAAACAGGGCCCTTAGGGTTTTTCGTCAAGTTGCGCATATACCTGAAGAGAAAAAATCACGAGCTCTCAGTAGTTAATTATGCAATTTGGAGAAAAAAATTCAGGTGACTTGAATAGAAAAGCGTGCAAAGAGTCAATTTACGTGAGCCAACTTGAAGAAACACTCCTGTCTTCTTTAATATGATTTGAGAAAATCACATTTCCATATTCCTCTGTCACACATTGGCCAAAATTCTGTCACTTTTGCCATGATTTGATATTACAGATGGAACCCTGCACCTCGTACTAGACCCGCTTTCTTTGTGTTTGCGAATTCGCCGAAGCACTGCAAAGTGTATGTTTTCTTCCTTTCCTATGTAAAGCACGGCAATTTTAGGATCACAAACGGTGCATTGAATGGGCTTTTGCGTTTTATCGCTCTTTGTAAAGATCGGCGCAATGTGCTCAATTATGCTTCCAAGTGCATAACTTTGGTAGAGATCCGTGCATGTTCTTGTACGAGGCATACTTCGTTTCACTCCCCACCATGTCTTTTCAATGCCCTGCTGTGGAGTCGTTTGCCTAGGTTGACGACGTTTAGGCGATGGTTAACTATGAGATGATGTTAGCCCTCGTCTTGAAGGCAGTCGTAAGCTTTCCGACCACGGGTCGCTAGGGCTAGTATTTTTTTCAAGGAAAGCTCAATGCCAGAATTTCACGAGTTCCGGCGGATTGAAGGTTATCCATTGCAGTGTTTTCTTGAACATCGCGAAACAAATCCATCTCTAGATATGCACTTTGTCTTTGCCCACTGACCGCATTTCCACACAGGTTTTGGACATTTTCTTTTTTGACTGAAAAAATTACACAGTGCCCGAATGTTTGATTGCTGAAATCCGTTTTTTACTCCCGCAAAATTTACGAAAGAAACATTCCTTTACAATACTTAAAAGTCATAAAACTGTACGTATTCGAAACAAAGAGTTTTTAAAACCTCACATAAATTTTATGCAAAATAAATTGCTAAGGCTAAATTAAATATTTAGCTAAAGCCTCTTAGGCTGCTTGAACTCACCTTAAAACTCCCTTTGATCTGAAAAAGTTTCGAATGCCGGCGTCGCCCAAAGAGTCGATGGTACAGACCACGAAGAAACTTCGAACAAAAACTTTCTTTCATCTTTGATCTCTCGCGACGACTTAAAAATGGCGCGAAAGTTTGGCGCAAACTGCAGCAAATGCCAGCGATCAACAGATCAGCAGCCGAGCAATTCAAATGTTTTAAGATCAACCGCAAGGACGTATTTCAAAACAAGGACTTTAATATCTTTTAACTTACAGAAGTAATATTTTTATACTTTCAAGTGCTGCTTTTTTCATATTTTTGCCTTATTTATATATATTTTAATTCCATCTTTTATCGTTTCTTTATTGCCCGAATTTTGAGCGTTTTGCCCGAAAATTTCTGAGACTGCTTTCTACGTCATTAATGAACAGCATTATGACACCTGAGTTCTAATTAATTTTAAGGTACCTAAAGTTAAATAAAAATAATAACCCCTTAAATTAAGCAGAATAACAAGAACGCATCTGAGGCAAACAAACTCGGAAATGGCCTATTAGCTATCGCCATTACGGGGACTTTATGTCTATATAATAGGAGATGTAAATGTAAATTTCCTGGAGTACAATGAGCATACTAACACTGAAGATTATCTTAACATGCTGTACTCTAACAATTTTCTCACACTCATCACTAAACCCACTAAACTCACAGATCACTCTTCCACCTTAACTGATCATATATAAACTAATGCTTCCATTGAAAATACTACTTCTGATATCGCTCTAGTTGACATATCTGATCATTTGCCTGTTTTCTGCATCTGTACATGTAATGCATCCACTTCTAAAAACAAGTATATCACATATTATAGAGATTATAGTAACTTCTGCAAAGAACCATACTTAGCCGACATCAGTCAAATCAACTGGCCAGATTTATACTCCACCTCCACTGATCTCCATGAGATCAATTGTGCATGTATGAACAGAGTGAAAGATATTGTCAATAAGCATGCCCCTTTAAAAAAAGTATTAAACACTCAAGGTAACTTGGTCATAGGCGGCCGCTAAAATCTATGCCAGTTTCGATTTTGCGATTTTACTTGTACAACCAAAAGTACCATAGAAAAATTTAACGTAACACAAAAAGTCTCCCTAAATGTTTTTCACTGATGGTAACTTGTTATATTCGTGGCACAAAATTTATGATGTTTCCATCTCGCAAATTTTGTTGCTGATGTCAAAATGTTTTATTGTCGATCGACACTTCCCAAAAAAACTATATATCAGTATTTATTTACTTTTGCGTCAATATTTGTTTTGCATAAAGCAGGCTAACAAAATCTGTACTTCGCTTAGCTCACATTTTTGAGCATTAAAATAGAATTTGTGGTCGTATATATGTTCCTGACAGCAAGTCTCACATGATGACGCCTCCCATCCAGATACTAACCCCGCCGGAAGGGGGTAAATTCATCGAGTTTGTGTCTTGGAATACTGTCAGAAGCAGAGAGTGCACGCTTAAGCTTGAGGTGAAAAAGAAGTTGTTAATGATCAACATGTCAGCCTTGAAGCTAATGTTTCCCGATTACCTTATACTTTCTGCAATCTTTCTGGCTTTAGTATTTTACTGAGCCACATGCCTACTCAAGGGGTATTTTGAATAGACATTTACCATCGCACTGTAATGATTTACGATACCAAAACAATATCGTGTATTATTAAAAACTGGATCATTGTATAATGCAATTCGAGAGTTGATTGGCTAAGCCATCATGGGTTATGAGCCATTATACCATGATCTACAAACACGGCAAGAATATGCGTGATTTTTTGGGCCTTTTTATTTTTATTGTAGTCTACTTTTCTATATTTTGGGGGCGTTTTTAATAAAACAATTATTCCACTCGCGCTTGTTGGATATGAGATGATTATAGCCAACTCGGCGCTACGCGCGTCGTTGGCTATCTATCATCTCATATTGTATTAGGAAAAATAAAGTTTTTTTGGTTCGTTTCTTATTCAACCTGTGTGGTATATACTTAAACAATTATTCACCTCAGCATCGGTGAAAATGGTGGATATTTACCGAGCTGCGATCACTATAGAGCCACATGTTACTCAAGGACAACTTAAATCTCCTGAAAAACAAAACACAGCTCAGTTGACTGATATGAAGAAAAAAAAAAAAAAAAAAAAAACACTGTCAAGGTATCTCACGACCACACCTACGCAATGCATTGCTATTTTTAAAAATACTCCGTATCTCCTCAATTCCTCCCCTCTTCATGCTAAACATCCCGTATCCCGTTTTTTGGTTTCGTTTTTGATAGTTTGTTCAGCTCGAGTGTAGCATCATGACGAAGTTTTGTAATTTCTGAAAACTATTATTATTTGTAGTCTTTGCTGAGTTTTGAATCGATGATAGAGAGAGTTTTGGCGATTTGAACGTTTTCCGGAAGATTAAGAACTGATCCTGTAATTTTTGTATGAACGGAATTAAGGAAGCAAGTACAACTGTGGGATTTGAATAAAGTCTCTTTCAAAAAAATAAAGAAACAAAAAACCCCTTATCCTAATAAGCCCTAATAGGGCTTCCTTGTTCGCATTTGCAAATTTAGTAACAAATAATGAGAGTTTTTACAACACACAAATAAAAAGTGAAATTACAGATTTATCTTTCTGGTAATCTCTCGCCATTTTCCGAAGTTCACCTGTAGTTGAAGTTCACTATAACTGGACAATTTGTGTTAACTATTTGTGTATCCCACGGATGCGCTCTTATAGGCGTCTTGTTTTACAAGATTTGATATCGAGACTATGATCAACTCTTCACAACATAGTTGTGATGTAGTTTGAAAAGCTGTATAGTTATCTTTTATTGTAAATGATAATAAAGACTCGATTGCAAGGGCGAAATACAGGTCTCGATACGCAAAAGAAGTTGAGTGCGTCGACATAGACGTGACGAAGAACCGAGCAGAATTACAGAGAAGGCTGAGACCTCTATTTTATATAAAGAGCAGAGAAAGGAGGAAAGTTGCTGGAACACATTTCATTAAAAATATTTATACCGAGGTCATCCACATTTCATCGTATTACTGCAAGATCACTTGCTTGTAAACACGAGTATTTCAGGTACTAGCCTTTATACATCCACTTCCTCCCAAATATTTTTGCGCGCGGAACTGGCGGAAGTACGCAGGCTAAGCAGCTACCTCAGGTATGCCTTGAATATAGAAAAGCGCCAGGTATGTAGCACCTTCCCAAAAGCGTGGATGAACAGGTGAAAGCAAAGTGAAAGTTAAATTAAATACAGAAATCATGAATACCCGGTACGATTTATCAAAGAATGTTTTTTTTAAAGATTGCATGTTGTACTTTCAACCTTTGCAGGGATTTAGCCTAGAAAGATTTTTTTGCCACGTTAACACTTTTCAGAGAAGGTAGCCCAAGTAGGATTCGAACTAGGTATCTCATCATTCAG
>NC_090877.1:38220651-38240651 GCF_036669935.1 Montipora foliosa | reverse complement strand
TTCGGTTGATCTTGCTTGCGTTGTACAATATGGGCGAGCTATCCAGTAGCTGGATTGGTAAGGAAAATAGATAATATAAGCTATTCTATCTTTTATGCTTCCGTTGTCGTCGTCAAAGCCTTAAATTCGGTTATCTTACGTTGTCTTATAGCCTAGCATAGAAGGAAAAAAGGATTAAGATAGACTATTTTTCTCCTTCAACCGATAATGGTCTAGATCTTGTCTTGGTGTTGTTGCCATAGACGACTTCGTTTTTCGCCATAACTCCTATTTCAATACGATTCGACCTATTTTTTAATTTATTATATTTTTTTCAAAGAAAAAAGAGTTTATCGAAACATATCCTTTTATTGACACTTACTAGCTCTGCAGCGCGAACTATGGTGTCTTATTTCTTTAAAATTCAAAAAAAAAAGAAAAAAAAAAGAAGGAACGTAATGTAAACGATCATACTCGATACCTTAATTTCCATGGAAGTTTCGCTAGGAATGGTCAGGAAAGGGGTCTTTGTATGACCTATAGTGCCTACTGGTGCAAGAGCGAAAAAGGTCTTCACCATTTTAGCCAACTCTTTGTTCGTGGAGAACTCGGCAAAACCGATTGTAGTTCCCTGGGAATGACCAATGTAGTACAGCGAGGATTGCGCTGTTTTTGTCGTCACAAATTTCAACATGGCAGGAAGATCGTATTGGGCCATCTCGTCCCAGCTGCAAAAAAAAAAAAAAAAAAAAAAACCGAAAGGTGGAGAGTTGAGATGCTCTTACTTTCATTTCGTTAGGGGAACAATGTCAACGGCAATGTTTTAATTGATAAACTTTGCCGTCAAAGTTGCGATGTGTAACACAATACCTGAAATTATTTCTGAAGATAACACCAATGTCACAGGCTTTTAAACGGTACAATAATTTCCCTCAAATTGTACTCTGTTTGCCAAAGGTTTCCTTAATTTTCCTCTGTAGCGAGAAGGAAAGGAAAGCTCTGCACGGATATACTGATACCCTGTTGCGTGTGCGCGACGTGATGTCAATGCAAAGCCTTTTCTGCCATTGGGAAACGAAAGGAAAGGAAGTGCCTACTCGATTTAGCGCGGGAGCACTAATTGGGGACACCGTAAAGAGAAATTAACAATCAACGCAAATTAAGTCAAACGTTGGTTTTTGAGGAGAGGGGAAACCGGAGTGCCCAGAGAAAACCTCTCGGTGCAGAGTAGAGAACCAACAAACTCAACTCACATCTGACGCCGAGTCGGGGAATCGAAGCCGGGCACATTAGTAGGAGGCGACTGCTCTCACCACAGCGCCATCCCTACACCCCTAAACATTCAAACTGGTTATAGCAGTAGCAGCAGTAGTAGTTTCTTTACTTAAACTTGCTTAAAAATCTTCAGTAATAACAGTATTGTTTAATTCAAATAGCAAACTTTTAAACGGTTACTTGTAGATTTTAATTATTCGTCCAAATTTGTGGATGACATGGAGGAGATCCGTGCAGAGGTTTCGTTTCCTTATAGATAGAAAGGAAGATCAAGGAAACCTCTGCCAAGCAGGGTACTAAAAGTAGAACAAATTATCATCACATGAAGTTCTTGGGAGTACGAATGGAGCAGTGATGAGAGCACTCGCCTCCTCCTGGCCCCGACTCTATTCCCAGACTCTTCATCATATGGGGGTTGAGTTTGGTGCTTCTCTATACTGTACCGAGAGGTTTTTCTCCGGGTTTTCCGGTTCTCTCTCCTCAAAACCAACATTTGACTTTAATTTGCGTTAATTGTTAATTTCAGTTCACTGTGTCCGTAATTATAGTGCTCCGGCGCTAAATAAAGTTCCTTTTTTTCCTTTCCCTTCCGATTGTGTTCAGTATTGTCCTCTGTTAGGGCAATGGAGAGCCACCTCTACCATGATCTCATTTTGTAGATCTTCCTTTACCATGATAACGCAAAGAATATTACCTAAAGTCCCAAAATGTGTTGGAATTTGTTTTGTATTTGATATGACGTAGACCATAGGTATTTCCTCGTACGTTGCCCAACCAAACATCAAAGCCTGCATCAGCCATAAGGAAGCCCAAGCTTTGATTAGGGAAGTTTGCGACCCAGTTGGACGAGGCACACAGCATACCATGCTGTAGGAATACCACTGGCTTCGGACCTGGACAGCTATCCTGGTCACAAGTGTCCTGGTTGAATTCATTTCTTCCTCCTGGTATCCTCTGAATGTAGATCAGGTAACCGTCTTCTGTCTCAACGGTGTACTCCTCCGCTGGGTATCCACTGTAACTAATCATTTCGGTCTGAAGGACGAACACAATTGGTTAGTTTGGTCTGTAAAGGGAACCCACACACCAACAGGGTATACCAGATAGGCTTTAATCACACGGCGGCAATGTTGAATCCCGAGTGATTGAGAACTTTCCTTTTGCGCACTGAAACTCGTTCCCAAACATGTCAATTTGAGCTCAAGGTCGGGGTACGGAATCTATTGTCTATGGCCAATATGGCCTCTGTGCAAATGAGGCCCGTACAACGTAAAAGTTGTTTTCTTTTATTCTAGGTGTCCTTTTTAAGGCCGTTCATGAACTTTGTGTACCTTTCACAAGTTAAGACGGTCGGCGATACTCGCGAACATTTTGACATTCAGCGGATCTCAACCATTTTAAAATCATTTGGAAGCCATTTTGAAAAACAGCATTGAAGAACAAAAGGTAACAAATCTTTAAATTGTCTTTCCAAAAGGTGACTCACTTAGTAGCCAATTGTCGGTTTTTACTCATAAGTAGCAAGCATTTTTAACCAAAATAGATCGATGAAAAATAAAAAATAAAATAAATCGGCGAAATCAATACTCTTTTCATTCCCCTAAACACGGTTGCACCTTCGTTTCCTTTACATGGAACCCATCGAGGACTGAGTTTGTAAAGTGTTTTTTTTTTTATTCTCTTAAGGTAATCCAGTATTCCAGCTCTTCTAAGACTATCATTGGACCCATCTATACCTAGATTTTAATTCCCATCACGACAGTCAACACAAGGTCAGCACAGCATCAACTCTCCTGCACAGACCGCTCTAAATCTACCCAATTCCTCCGAAGGAAAAAAGCGGGAACTTAATTATGTTCATGCAGCTCTGGAGTCCAACGGTTATCCATCTAAGTTCATCAAAAACATACAGGCTAAAAAAACTCGATCTTCACAACAACAAATTTATCCCCAGAGGAACTTGTTGAAATGTTTTTCACGGTGGTGAACCAACCGAGCCACGCAAGTCTCTCGCTTCTCTTCTTTATATCAAAGGAACAACTGAACCCTTGGACATGTGTCCTCAAAATACAAGAGGTCACCGTTGTAAACAAACCATTTACCACTCTACAACAACAGTTCTCAGCTCCGAAATTCTGACCTTCGATGAAATCGGAGACCAAGGTCTTGTATAAAAATTCCCTGTACAAATTGTTCGTGGTGTTATAGTGGGGAAACTGGCAGAGCTTTTAATACCCGAATAAAAGAACATTTGACAAACACCAAAACTGCGGCGCAAGGTTCTAGAATAGACCATTTTCAAATTCTCACGACAAGACTGGATCTAGCATAAAATGGAGGCCAATGCGGGTATATCTTTTCGAATGCAAATTAATTTGCCCGCATTAGCCTCCATTTTCACGCTAGATCCAGTCCAGCCGTTAGAATACGAAACTGGCCTATTGCTAATCGCGCCTGACCCAACAACCGCGCCATTGATTTTGAAAACGTGTCAATTATTGACAAAGGCACTTTTAGAACCAGAAAAACAGTAGAAGCGTGGCATACCAGAGTGACACCTAGCGCAGATATAAATTCTCGCCCGTTACCTGGGCAATACAACATTTTAAACAAACATTCATAACCATTTACATTTTTATTATTTCGCAATTCACACTTTTTATTCAAATATTCTCATCGCTTTCTTATCATTCATTTTACCCGTTGAAGACTGCAGTTCGGGCAGTCGAACTCGTAGTTTTCAATCATTTTAGCCAGAGATAGTTCTTTAAATTTCAACTATGTTTCACCCTGGCTGCGGCCCTTCAATATTTTTAAGACCTATTTTAATTGCTTAATTGCACATTTCCTGGGAACAATTATTGCTTTGATGGATCAAAAGTATGGTCAGATGCTACTAGTTCAAATTTAAGCTCTCTTATGTCGGTTAATTGATTGCACGTGTCGCAGAAATTCAGGAATTCTTAATTTTCAGAACAAAGGTATTGTCAGTTATGATAGAGTTCTTTTTTTTTTCAGGCAGTTCATAGGTGAAAGTTATTTTCCTGTTTTGATTAAATATTTTTCCGAATGAGCCTTTACAGTGAAATATTGAATCTTCATTTTGCGGAGAACGTTTCCCTTTAGGAGCTCTTTAACTTTCTTTACACTGTCGTTTGAAATAGTCTAGTTTAGGCCGATGAGTGTATGAATTTTCGCCCCTTAAGCGTTGCGATTAGAAGAAAAAAGATAGCACTTTTTTTTTTTTCTAGCAACGTTTACTTCGGAAAGGTATTAGGAAAGGCCAGACCGTATTCTGGTGTTGTTATAAAACAAATACAAGAGAAAATAAAGGAAAAGAGAAGGCATCCCGTATACATGCCTTTTTCCAGAGGTAATATGTCTTCCAAGTTATTTTACGATCGATACTTTCAGCACGAGAAGACAAAATTGGTATCCCCGCGCGGCCATGTAATGTTCTGTTTATTATATATATATTGATGAAATGTCTAGATTTAAAACAACTTGTTTTATTCATTTTCGAAATGATGAAAAATTGTTCACCAACCACTAAAACACGCATCTTGTGTAACATGAAACAAGATATGAAAGTTATGAAAAACAAATTATGATAATGTAAAATTTGCAATAAAAATGTTAATGTAGTAGAGAAGAATTATATTTAAGCACAAAAGTATCGTACAATGAAGAGGAAGCTCGCCTTTTATTGGCTAATCGTGTTCGTTACCATGACAACAGCGATATCCTTACATGTGAAAGATAAAAATGATACGTTCACTGCGCGCGGTGAAGATAAGATTTTTTAGTAAAAGGAGAAATCCTGGTATTTCATCAATATCTATATAATAAATAAATAAATAAATATATATATATATTAATTAATATATTCCTTCCAATTCTAGAATAAAAACATCTCAAACTTCCAAGCGAGCTCGAAATATTTGTCTCTAGGACATAGCAATCCTAATATTTTTAAAACTCACCACATTCATGTCGTCTTCCGGGTCCAAATGAGGTTTAAAAAGCCCAAAACTGTTAGCTGTGGCAAGCACAGTGCATAGGACGGTGAATGAAGCGAGATACATCTTTCAGTTTATCGTCACAGACCGGCCAAGATGATGGAGTTAAACTGTGGAAAAAATATTTTAAAAAGCTCTTAGAGGACGGAAGCGGAAAAAAATAAATGCCCGCCGTAGCATTTTAGCCTCCCCCAATATTATATTGGGATCACCATTGCTCTTTTGGACCCGACTTTCTGCGTCATTAATTATAATAGAACAGCGTTGTGACACCTACGTTCCAATTTATTGAAAGGTAAAATAAAAAGTGAACGCCATACTTAAGCAGAATATGAGGAACGCATCTGTTAAAATATGGCCCATGGAGAACTTCCTAACCAATAGGTTAAATAAATAAGCACGGAAAATTCTTCATTCATAATTCACAATCAATTCTCAAAAAGCTCACACCCCGACCATGACTTACGACGAAAAATAGACAAAAATAGAAACAGAATTTATGTTAATGCCAACCAGGAGAATTTAAGTGCAAATCACACTAAACGGCCGCGTAAAGGAACTTTCAGGGTATTGCACCGCCGCCAATATTGACGACCTGCTTCTTTCTTCATCCAATGGAAATATTCGTTTTATCAAATTCGTTTGTGTAATGTTTTAAAAAAAACAAGCCGCATTGTTTTGTCGGGTTTGAAAACACGAACCAAGTGTTTCGATAATGCACCAAGTGCAGTGACTTTATATCGATAAACTTCCTCCTTATTAGTGTGCGGTGTTTCATCAGATATAAAAACACTGCAAGTGACTTCTAAATATTAATTAAAATTTCAGCCATTAAAATTTTCCTGGCGGATACGTTTACCCATTCTCCCTCCAAACTTCTTCAACAAATTTTGTCAACTACAAAATTAAACGACTCTTGCCGTCATGTTAACAATGTTTTTATCTAGACTTTGGATTTTGTCCCGTTCCACGTGGAACCCTGCTTCTTCGTTAGCTGCTTGTTATTCAGCCTTGCATTTTACCACCGTGCAAAAATATTAAAGAACCAATCTGTGACATATCGTGTTGATTTTGGGAAGGATTTTTCCAACAAGGCTTTTTCTTCATCGGTAGTTTTCAATTATCTGAACTTTCTCTCACGCAGCATTTTTAACCAACCTTCTTCAACCATCGACTGCAACAAAGAAAGGACTGAAGGCTACGCGTCGTGGGTTTTTAAACCCGATAAAACACTACTGCTCGTTTTTTTTTAACGTTGCATAAAACACGATGGTGCGAGTTTTTTGAACGGCTTCAAAAACATTCCACAAAAAGCGTGTCCCTCGGGAGTCCGAACAAGTGTTTAAATTGTGAGGGGAAGATATTAGCATTTAAGAAAAACAAGTGGACCTTATAAAGAGTATGGTAATTTTGAAAGCAGCTTATTTTTCCTTCAGTCCTTTTTTTGTTGCAGTCGATGGTCGAAGAAGGTTGGTGAAAAGTGCTGCGTGAGAGAAAGTTCAGATAATTGAAAACTGCCGATGAAGAAAAATCCTTGTTGGAAAAATCCCAAAATGTCACAAATTGGCCTTTAACAATTTTTGCACAGTGGCAAAATGCAAGGCTGAACAAACAAGCAGCTAACGAAGAAGCAGGGTTCGACGTGGAACGGGACAAAATCCAAAGTCTAGATAAGAATAATTTATTTTTTTTATGATTAGTGTATACGTCAAGCAATTATTGGACGAGCTGAGCGAAAACGGGAGAGTTGTTTGTTTGTTAACTATCTCAGTTGTGTAGTTGTACCTTACAGAAACAACAGCAACGTTGGAATGCACTGAACGTGGCTTAACTTTAGTTGTTGAAGGGCCGAATAGCCATATCTAAGAGGGCACGGTAACGAATCCTGCAATCTGACTGTCTATAGCTTAGCGTGGTCAGGATTTTCCTATCTCTGCCCACGGTCACGGTGACGCTTTCAACAAAAAGTTATTTACCCGCTAAGGGTCCGTCCGTATAGCGAAAAAGGGTGACTTCGGTCTTCAAAAAGCTGCCCTCGGACTGCGGCCTCGGGCAGCATTTTCAAGACCGCAGCCACAGTTTTTCACTATACGGACCTCCCAGCTGGCAAATAACATAGATTTATTTTATTTGAAGCATCTCAGTTGGCCGGAATCCTAAAGCCTTGAATCCGATTGTCTAATAACGACCTCTTTGCTGGTCCCGCTTTTTTCCATCCGGACCGGTTGCCCTGTCCGGAATTCGCGGGACAGGTACGTAATTTTCTTTTTATCACGGCGCGATAAACGTTGGATTTTACCCGTTAAAATGCAAGTGTTCTCTTACTAAGAGAAGGAGAAAGGTCAGCAATGGAATAAAAGGCCCTTTTAGTCTTCAAAAAGGCGAATACTCGAATGATTTTGCTGACAACTTTTTGCTAGTTTGCTGCTTTTCGAGTTGTTGGTTTTCTTCAACTATTGATATGCCGTTGAACTTGAAACAACCTACTCTGCGGAGCAGTCTTTTGAACTCAGTTTTTCGATTGACATCCGTTATTTTCTTTGGATTTCTATTATCTAATCTCGTTCTATATTGCTTCATTTAAGAAAATACGGATTCCCAGCTAAAATAGTCAAAGAAACAAATCGCAACACTGTGGAGTTTGCATGAACTAACGTCAACAAGTTTTTCTTGTTTACCTAACATTTTCCAAGTTGTGCTCTGACTTTTGAAGGACGTGACGGAGAACAAAGACAAATACTTGAAATATTAAGATATAAAGGCAGCGACTGAGATGTTGGAGCATTTTTTACTAATCTTTTTTCTCCTGTTTTGAAAACTTTCGTTTCATTTCAACAAGACGGAGCATTTTAATGTAGAACGTTATTCGCCTGTTTGTACAGATTATTCAGACATCATTGTTTAGTTTGTTTGCGCATTTCTCAGACTCTGTGCTTGCTATGAAATATTAATAAAACACTTATGTCTGCTCCCAAGTAAAGAGAGAAAAAGAGAAACACTAGCAGAAAATCACTTGTGTCCTACTTGTGAAACTATTTCAGTCCCCCATCAGACATATCATTCTAAGGCATTCGTTCATTATCTAAACTGCGAATTCTCTTTCCTTTTGTGGGCCCATTCCATTAGTAGGGCTAATGCCCACGTGGTTCATATGAGTAGAAAACTAGCACTTCACATTACACTCTAAGTTAAGTCTTCTGACTAATGCTCCTGGGATTTGCTGTCAAGAAACCTCAGAAAACCCTCTACCACTCCTTCCCCCTCCCTAGCAATAAACAGCACATGATCTCCTCACTGCATGAAATAGTCTAAGTAATAAGTAAGGGTTATCTGCCTGAAACGAGGGAATATCAGATTTGAGCCCTCGGGCGGAACCAGAGGTGAATAAATCTGATATCCGTTAGTGAAAGGCCGATAAAATGCTTATTTTAAGTTCATTGGTGAGGTTTTCTAGAAAATACACTGTTGTTTGAGATGTCGGCAAAACAGTTTGATCAAGGTTTGTAAAGAAACAAATATGTGTAGTCTCTAGGGACTTAAATTACATCCATGTGCGTGAAAAATTGCGAAAACAAAATTGTGATGGTCTGAGTTGAATATTTAATTGTAGTTTGCCTCGTGTTGTAATTTGCATTGTGGATTACCGGCTTGATCAAGTTCAGCTGATGTCAAAGTATGAGTGAATCGGACTCCATGCCAGTTATAATAATTTCATCACTCAAAGCAGTTTTTCTGGTACTATTCAATCATCTTGCGAAGATGAAAGTTTGTTGGATGTGCCAGGAGATCATGTTGATGGTTTATATGTAAAGGAAACGTGACAGAATTATTCGAAGAAACGCGGAGTGAGTCCAGTAATGAAGTGGGAGAGACTAGCAAGAAGGTTGGACTCTCGCGACGTAGTATTGTTATGGTGACACAGGGAGAGGTTGAGGAAAGGAATAGAGAACGAATTCCACAAAATACACGAAAGTCGACGGCTTGTCTTACTAGAGTATGACACCTCTTGTACATTATGCGATTTGGAACTCTGTTTTTGGCTCAGTAGGTTTGTCCATGAAATACAGAAGAAAAACGGTACTGAGTATCCACCAATTACGCTTTATCAGATTTTGGGCTGGATTGCAAAGAGCTTTAAGAGAGAATGGCTTGCCAGAGTTGGACATTTTCCGAAATCCGAGATGTAAACTATTCCAAGAATCCATTGATTCGCGAATGAAAACTGTAACACGTACTGGATTGGGAGTCAATGTCAAACAGGCAAAACCAATATCAGGAGACGAAGATCGATAGAAGAGATTCTTTAGTCGAAGGGACTGTTGGGTGAAGATTACCCTTGCACGTTGCTTAACACTTTAGTTTATTTATTTGGCAAGTACTTTTTGCCTCGAAGTGGCGAAGAACACGGAAAGCTACGTTTTTCTCAATTGGAACTTGAAGTTATTGAAGGAGACTTAGTCGAAAGAACAAGACTAAAGGACAAGTCTTTTGCAAAAAATAATTATGCTGGAGGATTACAGCATCGCAAAGTCAAGGCAAAAGTTGTCGAGCATCATGAGAACATTGTGAATCCAGAGAGATGCGTAGTTCGTTCATACAAGAAGTATGTAAGTAAATGCCCAAATGATGTAATTGGAGGTAGTGCATTTTATTTAACTCCGAAACAGAACTGGAGTGCAGGTGATGAGATTTGATTTACTCGTTTACCAATCGGAAAATTTTTTTTTCGAAATCTGTAGTTGCTGACATGTGCAAGAAAGTAAATTTCGAAGGGTACTATACTAATCATTCGTTAAGGGCTACCGCGTGTACCTTAGCTTTCGCAAAAGAGATACCTGAAAAACTTGTTATGGAGCGAACTGGGCATAGGAATGTGAAATCGTTGCGCGAATATCAAAAAGTTTGCTCAAAGAAACAAGAGGCTGTGTCCGATGTTTGCAACTTTCTAAGAAATCGTTTTTGTAAGAGGATTCGCGTGAGCCTCAGCGTAAGAAAATTGCTCTCGATCGTAGTAGCGTGGATACTTTATCTACAACAAGTTGCAAAATTGCTGAGACAACCTTTTCTAGGTTCCAATACCCGCCGTATCTAGAATTTAAACCTCTCCCAATTTCCTTCCCCTTACCCCCTTTCAATGTTGACTGTTTAATGCTTGCAACAATTTTCTTGTCTTGCTAACAACACTGATAGTTCCACGTTTACGTTTGCTAAACGCAAAGTTGTATTTAACATGAAATATAAAATGATTCAGATAATGTTACTAAATGATTCAATAAGATGGAAGTCTTATTTGGTGCAGTAATATTGTAGTGTATTTGATGTTTAGAGGGGAATAATTGAAGGGGAATAACTAAGACCCGCACTCCCCTGTTCTAATCAAAAGCCGCCACTAGCTTTTCAGACAGTTTATTATTGGCGGGGAATATTCAATATAATCCCCTGCGAGTACAAAGGAAACCGAGCCATGTGGCAAATAAGGATGTGAGTGCGGCAAAATGCAACGAAACTAGCAGAAAATCAATTGTCCTACATGTGAAACTATTTCAGTCCCCCATCAGACATATCATACTAAGGCATTCGTTCATTGTCAAGCGTGACCTACGGCTAAATTGTGAATGCACGCCCAAAAGCTTTACAATGATGCGCGATGGACTTGTTTTGATACTGGAAATAGGATGTAATGTAATGCAATGTAATGTAAAATCTTTATTTAAACACGGTAGAATAATCAGGAGTATAACAATAAGGAGTGCGTGTTTCAAGACCCTCCAACTGATCTGAAAATCTACGTTTGCCTCCTTCAATTTCCAAACATGCTTACTTAGCTCTGTGCTAAGTTTCTTTTTGTGATCTTTGAATGAGTTTCTATGGTTGGTTAATCTTGTTTTGAAGGAGTTCTCTGTAAGACCGATGTAAGTTTGAGGTGGTTTGTTGTCATTTGTTGCGACCGTTGCTTGGTAGATTACGGAAGATTTGAGGCAATTACCGTCTCTTTTAACCCGGTTTCCGAACGATGTAGCCTGTGCTTGTGGGAGAAGTATTTTATTATCCGCAGACCTGACCTCGCGACCTTGAACAGGCGTAACGAACTCGTGTCATCTTGTAGACACACGAGAAAGTATCTTCTCAGCAACCTCATATGGTGATTTATTTCCGCGCAACACTATTAATTCAAATTTAGCGCGCGAGTGTAATAAGATGGCTAGTCAGATCATTTGTTGATTCGATTACTAGTGTCCAGAAGAAATGCAATTGTCCGAGGAATACCATGCGCCCATTACAAGGAAAATGCCTCTCAAGAGACATCGTGTACCAGGCAACGGTAAAGACCAGTGAAAAGGAAGAAAAGTACGTAGGACTCACAGCAACTGATTTCAAAGCAAGGTACGAAAACCATAAAGCATCGTTTAAAGCAAGAGCGAAGAGCAACTCAACTGAACTGAGCAAATACATTTGGCAATTAAAGGACAGCGACACCGATAATACGATTTCGTGGAAAATTCTTTCTCTCGCCTCGCATTATACAAACGCGACAAAACGTTGTAATTTATGCATAGATGAAAAATATTACATCATATGCCAGCCGCAAACAACAACACTGAATAAGCGCAACGAGTTGATTAGTAAATGTAGACACAATGAGAAATTCCTATTGAAGAACATTAAGTAAATAGGAGCGTGCAACACGAACGGCCATGTACGACTTAAAAGCGGTAAACTCCAACGAATAAAATCACTCTTGGTTACACACTGATGAGTACAGGACAAACTAACCTGTACGAAACAGATCTGTATGAAAACCAGAGGCAAAAGTATGATCGTATCCTAATTATTCATTCATTTATATAGATAGATAGATAGATAGATAGATAGATAGATAGATAGATAGATAGAGATAGAGATAGAGATAGATAGATATAGATAGAGATAGATAGATATAGATAGATATAGATAGATAGATATAGATAGATATAGATAGATAGAGATAGATAGATAGATAGATATAGATAGATATAGATATAGATATAGATATAGAGAGATATATAGATATAGAGAGATATATAGATAGATAGATATATAGATATATATAGATATATAGATATATAGATATATATATACGTAAAGTAGGCTTGTATTTGCTGTACTAAGAGTGCTCTATACCATGCGGTAGGGCAATTATAAATGAATGAATAATCAGGACACGATCATACTTTTGCCTCTGGTTTTCATACAGGCCTGTTTCGTACAGGACGTTTAGTTTGTCCTGCACTCATCAGTGTGTAACCGAGAGTGATTTTATTCGTTGAAGATTACCGCTTTTTAGTCATACATGGCCGTTCGTGTTGCACGCTCCTATTTACCTAACGTTCTTCAATAGGTATTTCTCACTGTGTCTACATTTACTAATCAACTCGTTGCGCTTATTGAGTGTTGCTGTTTGCGGCTGGCATATGATGTAATATTTTTCAGCTATGCATAAATTACAACGTTTTGTCGCTTTAGTATAATGCGAGGCGTGACAAAGAATTTTCCACGAAATTGTATAGTCGGTGTTGCTGTCCTTTAATTGCCAAATGTATTTGCTCAGTTCAGTTGAGTTGCTCTTCGCTCTTGCTTTAAACGATGCTTTATGGTTTGCGTACCTTGCTTTGAAATCAGTTGCTGTGAGTCCTACGAACTTTTCTTCCTTTTCGCTGGTCTTCACCGTTGCCTGATACACGATGTCTCTTGAGAGGCATTTTCCTTGTAATGGGCACGTGGTATTCCTCGGACAATTGCATTCCTTCTGGACATTATCTTTGCTGCCTTTTGCCAGTTTTCTTTTGTTATTTCCTTCGATGATTGTTCTTACGTTTGGCATACAGCTGTAGGATAGTTTTATTGTGTTCTTGTTGAAGATCTTGTGTAATTTATTGCTTTTCGGAAAGCATTTACGGATAATGTTCAGGCCTGTATGAAAACCAGAGGCAAATGTATGATCGTGTCCTGATTATTCATTCATTTATAATTTCCCTACCGCATGGTATAGAGCACTCTTAGTGCAGCAAATACAAGCCTACTTTACGTACATTCCGCTCCTTCACTGTAGAGCACTCTTTTGAATTTGCGTACTGACATGGAACGACTATCTTTTGAATATTCAACGAAGAACATTCCCACAGCACCAAGAACACCATACTTGAAGAAGTTCATTGAGAAATCGGAGCTCTTCATGAAACGAATGAGGTGGAAAGCATTATTCTTCTTGAACCCCAACCCAACAGAGTCAAAGCAAGATCACTATGGCTTAAGCACTAAAAAAACTCCGCCTGCAATCAACGAGCTTAAAGAATTTGAAGAATGCATGGTGAACCTGATCCAAAGCATCGAATTCAAGAACAAGCCCAATGCCTTCCAAAAAAGAATGCATGAGGATTTGAAGACAGTAAAGGACGACGCAAAATTGACCGTTAAGGCAGAAAAAACAACGAATTATTACAAAATGGATCAGCGAAGGTACAACGGGCTCGTCGAAGCCAGCGTCACTAAAACCTATAAGAAAACGAGCGAGAGCGAAGTACTCTCCATCAACAGAGAAGCAGGACAAATTGCCAAAGAATTTAAACTCGAAGATCGTATAGAATGTCTAGCAGAAAAAGAAGTATTCATCAACCTTAAAGACCACAAGCCAAACTTCCCAAACGCGCCGGCATGCAGATTAATAAGTCCAACGAAATCGGAAATAGGGCGTGTGAGCAAAGTTATACTAAACAGATTGGTAAAGAACATAGTAAAGGCAACCGAAATAAACCTGTGGAAAAGCACTAGAGAAGTACTAGAATGGTTCAGATCATTCCCCGACAAGCAGAACGGATGTTTCATTGGATTCGATATCGTGGAATTTTATCCATCCATAACAGAAAAGCTACTATTAAAAGCTATTGACTTCGCAAAGCAGTTTAACACCATACGAGATTGCGAGAAAGATATCATCATCCACGCAAAACGCACAGTAGTATTCAAAGGAAAAGAACCCTGGAGGAAGAAAGGTAATAACAACGGTTTCGATGTAACGATGGGGAGCTTCGATGGGGCAGAATCATGTGAATTAGTGGTATGTTACATGCTTTCGCTATTACAAGCAAAACATGGGTCATCCTTTGGCTTATACAGAGACGATGGATTGGGCATAGTCAAAGGCACACCAAGGCAAATTGAAAATATGAAGAAGGACATTTGCAAAACATTCCAGGAGAACGACCTACGAATTACGATCGAAGCCAACAAGAAAGTGGTCAATTTCCTTGATGTCACCCTAGACCTAAACACGGGAAAGCACATACCATACATGAAACCAAACAACGTGTTACAGTACGTCAACATCAAATCCAACCACCCCCCAATCATCTTAAAGAACATTCCTGAAGGAATCAACAAGCGACTGTCAGAAATTTCTTCGAGTGAGGAAGTCTTCAATGAAGCAGCCCCCGTATATCAAAAGGCGCTGAGCGACAGTGGATATGTTTACAAACTCAATAATGTTAGACCAACGGCTCCAAAGACAGGGAGACGGCAAAGGAAGCGTAACATCATCTGGTTCAATCCACCCTACAACGAAAACGTGAAAACCAAAAACCATTATCCGTAAATGCTTTCCGAAAAGCAATAAATTACACAAGATCTTCAACAAGAACACAATAAAACTATCCTACAGCTGTATGCCAAACGTAAGAACAATCATCGAAGGAAATAACAAAAGAAAACTGGCAAAAGGCAGCAAAGATAATGTCCAGAAGGAATGCAATTGTCCGAGGAATACCACGTGCCCATTACAAGGAAAATGCCTCTCAAGAGACATCGTGTATCAGGCAACGGTGAAGACCAGCGAAAAGGAAGAAAAGTTCGTAGGACTCACAGCAACTGATTTCAAAGCAAGGTACGCAAACCATAAAGCATCGTTTAAAGCAAGAGCGAAGAGCAACTCAACTGAACTGAGCAAATACATTTGGCAATTAAAGGACAGCAACACCGACTATACAATTTCGTGGAAAATTCTTTGTCACGCCTCGCATTATACTAACGCGACAAAACGTTGTAATTTATGCATAGCTGAAAAATATTACATCATACGCCAGCCGCAAACAGCAACACTCAATAAGCGCAACGAGTTGATTAGTAAATGTAGACACAATGAGAAATACCTATTGAAGAACGTTAGGTAAATAGGAGCGTGCAACACGAACGGCCATGTATGACTAAAAAGCGGTAATCTTCAACGAATAAAATCACTCTCGCTTACACACTGATGAGTGCAGGACAAACTAAACGTCCTGTACGAAACAGGCCTGTATGAAAACCAGAGGCAAAAGTATGATCGTGTCCTGATTATTCATTCATTAGATATATATATAGATATATATAGCCGATCGTATGAAAACCGGGTCCTTCCTACGTATCTTAATTTGTCTTTAAATTAGACTAGAATAGCTGGGACAGTTATATTTTGTCAGTAACTAGACTCTAACCTTTCCATTGACAACATCTTTTAATTTAAGAAGTCAGTGTCATTGCCATTTGGCAACTTGTCACTTGGACCTGAAATTTAAACAAAAAAATGTATATGTGTGAAAAAAAGGCTAATATCATCAGCCATTAAGGCAGTTAAGGCCATTAATATGTCTGCTATATTTCGAACTAATCTTTCAAACATCACTATGGTGACTTCAGAAGAAGTAATATTTTATATCCCATGGAAGCCTTATTGCCTTACCCAACACCTGGAGATTTACTTCCCTCACCCTCCCATAGAGAGGTCTAGTGACTTGTTTTGGCTATGGACTAACACCTCATACTTGTTAGACTTGCATGTGACAAGCCATGACGCAGCTCCCCCTAGGAATTTCAAGCTCACCGTCAGTGCAACTGCTGCCAGAGGCAGCAGTTGCACTTTGGATTTTGCAGCCAAGTTTGACCTTGTTTTTAAAACTTCAGCTAGATATCTCATATAAATCAGACATCTTATATATATATATGCGCATGCTCACTAGCTCGCTAGTTTGAGCACTCTGGCATGGCTTGGATGTACCACATTTGTGGGACATCTGGGGTGGCTTTATAGCTTAACCTCCATCTTAGACATCAGCACTGCACTGATGAGGCCCAGAAGGCCGAAACAGTACTGTCTGCAGTTAGTTATATATATATATATATATATATATATATATATATATATATATCTGACTGGATTTACAAAAAGCTACCCATTGATGCTGTAACTTAGCACCTTCAGATGCACAACAAAGTTCTCTCTACTGACAGCTATGATTGCAGCTAGGATCAAACCTTACCCCATCCTGGACAATGCAACTTCTCGAGTTTACACGTGTCTAATTATTATTTTACTGGTCCTTGCATGGGGATCCCTGTGGCACCTGAGAGGTCAAGGTAAGACATTTCCTGACTTCCTGACTTAAATTTTGATCAAGTCCTATATAAGAGAATTAGCTTCTTGGTCATTCCTAAGTCATAGGCGATCAATTTCTGCCAAGTAGTGTCACAGAAATACTGACAAGTTATTTGATTTAAACCAAGGCACAAACTCTAACTCAGGGTATAATCAACCCCCCCCCTAAACTAACTTTGCCGTGCTCTTATAGGTGCAAATTAACATTTAAATCATAGCTTAGACACTCTAGAGTTTGCACAGGCATGTGTTGACGGAGCCCCCCCTGGTTCAAAGACCGCGCCAAGAGGTTGAATACGGGCTTCGCCCGCATTCAACCGAAAATTTAAGCAGCCACCTTCTTCAAAAATCAGTCAGATATCAAAGCACAATGGAGCAGATGCAGACTAAACAATCTTGCTCAAGCAAATTCCATTCAGGCTGAGCCTCCCATTGGCCATAGCATTGAATTCCTTTTCATTCCATGCTAATTTCTGACTGGATTTACAAAAAGCTACCCATTGATGCTGTAACTTAGCACCTTCAGATGCACAACAAAGTTCTCTCTACTGACAGCTATGATTGCAGCTAGGATCAAACCTTACCCCATCCTGGACAATGCAACTTCTCGAGTTTACACGTGTCTAATTATTATTTTACTGGTCCTTGCATGGGGATCCCTGTGGCACCTGAGAGGTCAAGGTAAGACATTTCCTGACTTCCTGACTTAAATTTTGATCAAGTCCTATATAAGAGAATTAGCTTCTTGGTCATTCCTAAGTCATAGGCGATCAATTTCTGCCAAGTAGTGTCACAGAAATACTGACAAGTTATTTGATTTAAACCAAGGCACAAACTCTAACTCAGGGTATAATCAACCCCCCCTAAACTAACTTTGCCGTGCTCTTATAGGTGCAAACTAACATTTAAATCATAGCTTAGACACTCTAGAGTTTGCACAGGCATGTGTTGACGGAGCCCCCCCTGGTTCAAAGACCGCGCCAAGAGGTTGAATACGGGCTTCGCCCACATTCAACCGAAAATTTAAGCAGCCACCTTCTTCAAAAATCAGTCAGATATCAAAGCACAATGGAGCAGATGCAGACTAAACAATCTTGCTCAAGCAAATTCCATTCAGGCTGAGCCTCCCATTGGCCATAGCATTGAATTCCTTTTCATTCCATGCTAATTTCTGACTGGATTTACAAAAAGCTACCCATTGATGCTGTAACTTAGCACCTTCAGATGCACAACAAAGTTCTCTCTACTGACAGCTATGATTGCAGCTAGGATCAAACCTTACCCCATCCTGGACAATGCAACTTCTCGAGTTTACACGTGTCTAATTATTATTTTACTGGTCCTTGCATGGGGATCCCTGTGGCACCTGAGAGGTCAAGGTAAGACATTTCCTGACTTCCTGACTTAAATTTTGATCAAGTCCTATATAAGAGAATTAGCTTCTTGGTCATTCCTAAGTCATAGGCGATCAATTTCTGCCAAGTAGTGTCACAGAAATACTGACAAGTTATTTGATTTAAACCAAGGCACAAACTCTAACTCAGGGTATAATCAACCCCCCCTAAACTAACTTTGCCGTGCTCTTATAGGTGCAAATTAACATTTAAATCATAGCTTAGACACTCTAGAGTTTGCACAGGCATGTGTTGACGGAGCCCCCCCTGGTTCAAAGACCGCGCCAAGAGGTTGAATACGGGCTTCGCCCGCATTCAACCGAAAATTTAAGCAGCCACCTTCTTCAAAAATCAGTCAGATATCAAAGCACAATGGAGCAGATGCAGACTAAACAATCTTGCTCAAGCAAATTCCATTCAGGCTGAGCCTCCCATTGGCCATAGCATTGAATTCCTTTTCATTCCATGCTAATTTCTGACTGGATTTACAAAAAGCTACCCATTGATGCTGTAACTTAGCACCTTCAGATGCACAACAAAGTTCTCTCTACTGACAGCTATGATTGCAGCTAGGATCAAACCTTACCCCATCCTGGACAATGCAACTTCTCGAGTTTACACATGTCTAATTATTATTTTACTGGTCCTTGCATGGGGATCCCTGTGGCACCTGAGAGGTCAAGGTAAGACATTTCCTGACTTCCTGACTTAAATTTTGATCAAGTCCTATATAAGAGAATTAGCTTCTTGGTCATTCCTAAGTCATAGGCGATCAATTTCTGCCAAGTAGTGTCACAGAAATACTGACAAGTTATTTGATTTAAACCAAGGCACAAACTCTAACTCAGGGTATAATCAACCCCCCCTAAACTAACTTTGCCGTGCTCTTATAGGTGCAAATTAACATTTAAATCATAGCTTAGACACTCTAGAGTTTGCACAGGCATGTGTTGACGGAGCCCCCCCTGGTTCAAAGACCGCGCCAAGAGGTTGAATACGGGCTTCGCCCGCATTCAACCGAAAATTTAAGCAGCCACCTTCTTCAAAAATCAGTCAGATATCAAAGCACAATGGAGCAGATGCAGACTAAACAATCTTGCTCAAGCAAATTCCATTCAGGCTGAGCCTCCCATTGGCCATAGCATTGAATTCCTTTTCATTCCATGCTAATTTCTGACTGGATTTACAAAAAGCTACCCATTGATGCTGTAACTTAGCACCTTCAGATGCACAACAAAGTTCTCTCTACTGACAGCTATGATTGCAGCTAGGATCAAACCTTACCCCATCCTGGACAATGCAACTTCTCGAGTTTACACGTGTCTAATTATTATTTTACTGGTCCTTGCATGGGGATCCCTGTGGCACCTGAGAGGTCAAGGTAAGACATTTCCTGACTTCCTGACTTAAATTTTGATCAAGTCCTATATAAGAGAATTAGCTTCTTGGTCATTCCTAAGTCATAGGCGATCAATTTCTGCCAAGTAGTGTCACAGAAATACTGACAAGTTATTTGATTTAAACCAAGGCACAAACTCTAACTCAGGGTATAATCAACCCCCCCCCTAAACTAACTTTGCCGTGCTCTTATAGGTGCAAATTAACATTTAAATCATAGCTTAGACACTCTAGAGTTTGCACAGGCATGTGTTGACGGAGCCCCCCCTGGTTCAAAGACCGCGCCAAGAGGTTGAATACGGGCTTCGCCCGCATTCAACCGAAAATTTAAGCAGCCACCTTCTTCAAAAATCAGTCAGATATCAAAGCACAATGGAGCAGATGCAGACTAAACAATCTTGCTCAAGCAAATTCCATTCAGGCTGAGCCTCCCATTGGCCATAGCATTGAATTCCTTTTCATTCCATGCTAATTTCTGACTGGATTTACAAA
>NC_090877.1:38210651-38215651 GCF_036669935.1 Montipora foliosa | reverse complement strand
AATCTGTGAGACAGCACTGTCCTGGCACGCGAAATTTTCTCTTCTGGTTGCCGTCCGCGTCTCAAAAACGCGCATGCTTAAGCTCCCTATTGATGTGCCAACCAGAGCCTCATTGGCTGTCGAAACAAAAGGTCTTTTGTTCCTGTAGTTTGCAAATTTGTTCCCTATTGTTTGAAAGTACTCGCCTCAACACACACAACATTGACACACGGATTGCACACAATTAACTCGTATTTGAATTTTTAATTGCTTACACAACACACCAAACGTTCAAGTTTGGGCGAAAATGCTGCGCCAGGGGTTACAATTTATGCGCAACAGTAAAATAGAACTGTTCTTTCATTCCAGGTAATTTTTCAACATATTAGCGTTTTCAGATAACGAACGGAAAAAATTATATGGAAATGCTGATCATCATCTCCATCATCACTAATAAGAGACGAACTTTTAAAAAATTCGATTATCAACGAGAAAGGTTAATACAAAAGGAACTAGTGACAGGAGAGGTATTTTAGTGCAGATTTCTTTGGGAAAAACATGCAAATTATTGTTCTGTAATTCCATTGGCTAGATGCTCATGTTGTTCCCGCTGTGACGTTGACACCCTTTGAAGAACTTTGTCTTTTCACTGCTGTTTGTCTTCAAATAACAGTAAAATACGAAATTTACATTACCACAAGTACAAATAGTTTACCTTGATTGGAAGGTTTGAGTGATTCATTTATTTGCTATCAGCTACCTCACAAAACGACAACAAGATCTACTTCCCACATTAATACATAGTTTCGATTACAAGGCCCTACAAACTCAGGGAAAAGCTAATCAAAGAAAAAGAAAAAGAAGAAATAAGAAAAAAAAATACTTGAACAGTACTTGTGTCGACTTTTTGCTTGCAAGTTTGAGAAAATGCTGCCGTGCCCCATGGATTGGTTCCTGAGAGAAGCATGATTGCTACTTTCGAACCGTGGGAAAATTTTCGGGCTGAGCCATAACCGCAAGTGTTAATTTGCGATGATCGGAAAATTAGAAAGCGTGACCTAAAAAACGTGGAATCATTTGGGATTTACCTTTCGTTCCAGAAGGACTAACTCAAAATGCCGAAGTTCGCAAATATGAGGCAAGTTATTTTAAAACAAAAACGCGGCACAAAATGCCCTTTTTTAAGGCGATTTGTCAGCCTGGCCGTAAAACAGGGGAGCAACGAAACATTTGTGCCAAGCGAGGAGATTTTTGAAGACTACTGTCAAACAGTAGCCGTGTGGACTGACGGCGATAGTCTCCATGGCCAGACCAAATACCTTATTAAGAAGGCTGCCTTTTACAAGGTGAGGCGAAAAAATTCTTAAATCATCGGCGCTGTGTTGTCCCACAGTATTTAAATGCCTTTCTCTTAAAAAATATATATATATTGCTCTTTCTTCAGCAATTGAAAAAAGAACTTGAGCACTCGCTCTCTCAAATAACTGGGATGTTCGGTCGGCGGTACAATCTGGAAAAATCCGAGGCTATTCCGGAATTCAGTTGCAAAGACCCCGAAGACGACCTGCCCTAGAATTTGGTGGAAGAGTCATGCTCCAACGCCTGCAGCATTATATGGGAGAAAATCCAAAACCTGACCCACCAATTGAAGTAAGTATTTTGCTACTTGCTTTCCCAAGGCGCAAATACTTGTCACTTAAAAATAATTATTTTACTCACAAAAGTGTTAAATTGTATTTTAGTTACATGATGTACCCAGTGATCCTCGGGGAGCGGGAACTTGTGCCTTTGCCTCACGAGACATAGAAAAATGTGAAATCATTTGCGAATACGAGGGAGAGCGCATTTCACTTGACGAGGCTCAGAGGCGTGAAGATTGTACAGGGACCAGGGCAGGCCTTGCACCCTAATGGTCATCGAGAGTGGGGCACTACAAATTGCGTGAGTTTTCGTAAACACATAATGTCTTTGACTCACGGTCGTATTGGATGAAATGTAGGCACGTTCATTTTTGCCGCCTTATTATCAACATTAGGCTCATTGTCCTCTGTCTACAATTATCATAATGAATAGCGCCGCCCCTTTGTCCAGAAAACAAACAGACGGTTAAGTGAGAGTGAGCCATTGATTCAATGGGTGGCCACCACCATCTCTTTCTGGAGGACACCAAAATGGCTGCCGCAATGCCTAGTGAAAAGAAAAAAAGGATAGGCTTTAAAAGCACACATAAATTACACTTTTTCTGGTGAAGCACAAACGTTGTGGAGAATGAAATGAACAAATTAAAGTGCAATACAAGTTGATATATCATGTGCCAATCAAGCAAGGACAAATGTATTTTTCTGTCGCTTTCAACTAAAATTAAGTGTTTTGAATAACTTCCCTGTACAGAGCAAGCTAATCTTGGTTGACTTTACAACTTTCATACGCTTCAAACATTCATGATCGCCACCCACTCTTTTTTCATATTTGACAACTACTTGTCATATTCACAGAAATACACCGGCACTACGATATTGTCACTGGAGGAAAAACGCACTATTACCCGCTTTAGTGGAAAGAGTGCCTGAGGTGTACTGTCAATTTTACACACTAAATGGTGAAATTACCTTTTAAATATTCCGCCTCTAAAAAGACAATTCCATTTCCTTGCAGAATTGATCCATATGAAGGCAACCCGAGAAGCTCCTTGACATGGGGTTCAACCATGAATCATTCGCTCAACCACGCCAATGTTAAGCCCTTCATCATAAATAAGCACTCTAATAACCCTAGAGTATTCCTCGTCGCATTGCACGATATTGCCCAGACCACGGAGCTGCTCTGGAACTACAACGATGAACAATGCCAGTTCTATTCCAACAGCCAAACTCTCCCTGAAGAAGACTAAAAGATTTTAATTGATGGTTAATAAAAACTGCTAATGGCAGCTTAGATGGTGCTAACATGTGTTAAAGTCCTTACACCTACAAAACCCTTCCTTGGCTCCACAAATTAAGCCTTTCTGCCAAGTATACATTTGTTCCTTTTTTCAACATGCATAACCTGCACAACACCAGTCATGAAAAAGACGGTGGAGAAAAAGAAAAATAACGACAAATATAACAGGAAAAAATGTAAAAGAAGCAAAAAGGAGAAACCCTAAAAACACTTTTAACAGTCGCTTGCAACTACCTGTCCACGCGCTTGAAAAAACATGTTCTGCCGGTCAGTCAAAATTCAAAGTTTCACAATCAAACTTCAAAGTTTACTTGCCCACTTTGGAACGTTTTTGGCGCCCACTCCGCAAACACTTCACAGAAAGCAAAGTCAGCAACACTTACGGGCATTTTGTCCTTTGCAGTTTTGAACACCTTGCTTGAAATTCCTACCTAGTTTATTAATGTGAAACGCCATGTCTTGCCAAACGGCAAATAAATCAGCTACGATCATTTGCGTAAATGGCGCAAAAACGTTCCCAAGGGGCGGGTAAACTTTGGCGTTTGAGTGTCAAACGTTGAATTTTGATTCACAGGCAGAACATGTTTTGTCAAACGTGTGGACAGGTAGTAGCAAGTGACGGTAACCATTTCAAGAACTCAGTTGTATTCATGTCACAGCAAAAATCGGCCATTCAGGCTGAGCCTCCCATTGGCCATAGCATTGAATTCCTTTTCATTCCATGTTGATTTCTGACTGGATTTACAAAAAGCTACCCATTGATGCTTAACTTAGCACCTTCAGATGCACAACAAAGTTCTCTCTACTGACAGCTATGATTGCAGCTAGGATCAAACCTTACCCCATCCTGGACAATGCAACTTCTCGAGTTTACACGTGTCTAATTATTATTTTACTGGTCCTTGCATGGGGATCCCTGTGGCACCTGAGAGGTCAAGGTAAGACATTTCCTGACTTCCTGACTTAAATTTTGATACAGTCCTATATAAGATAATTAGCATCTTGATCATTCCTAAGTCAAAGCCGATCACTTTCTGACAAATAGTGACACAGAAATACAGACAAGATATTTGATTTAAACCAACGCACAAACTCTAACACAGGCTATAATCAACCCCCCCCCCACCCTAAAACTAACTTTGGGGCCTATGTCTTATAGGTGCACATTAACATTTTAAATCATTAGCTTAGTACACTCTAGAGTTTGCACAGGCATGTGTGGACGGAGCCCCCCTGGTTCAACAGACCGCGCACCAAGAGGTTGAAGACGGGCTTCGCGCGCATTCAACCCGAAAATTTAAGCACCACCTTCTTCAAAACATCAGGTTCAGGATATCAAAGCACATGGAGCAGATGCAGATACTAAACAATCTTGCTCAAGCAAATTCCATTCAGGCTGAGCCTCCCATTGGCCATAGCATTGAATTCCTTTTCATTCCATGCCTAAATTTCTGACTGGATTTAGCAAAAAGCTACCCATGATGCTGTAACTTAGCACCTTCAGATGCACAACAACGTTCTCTCTACTGACAGCTCATGATTGCCAGCTAGGATCACAACCTTAACCCCATCGTCTGAACAATGCAACTTCTCGAGTTTACAACGTGTCTAATTATTCTTTTACTGGGGTGGTCCTTGCATGGGGATCCCTGTGGCACCTGCGAGGTCAAAGGTCAAGACATTCCTGAACTTCCTGACTTGAATTTTGATCAAGTCCTATATAAGAGAATTAGCTTCTTGGTCAGTTCCTAAGTCCATAGGCGATCAATTTCTGACCAAGTAGTGTCACAGAAAATACTGACAAGTTATTTTGATTTAAACCAAGGCACAAAACTCTAACATCAAGGGTATGAATCAAACCCCCCCTAAACTAACTTTGCCAGTGCTTTTTAGGAGTGCCAAACTAACATTGTAAATAATAGCTTAGACACTCTAGAGGTTTGCACAGGCATGTTGTTTGACGGAGCCCCCCTGGGTTGCAACAGACCGCGGACACAGCGGTTGAATACCGGGCTTCGCCCGCATATTCAACCGAACAAATTAAGCAGCCACCTTACTTCAAAAATCAGTCAGATATATAT
>NC_090877.1:38192357-38210551 GCF_036669935.1 Montipora foliosa | reverse complement strand
AAGTCGGTGACCCCCATTTTTTTTTTCATTTTTTTAGGGAGTAAGTACTTTATGACCTAACTCTAGGCCGAGAAATTTAGAACATCTCACCGTAGGAAGAATTTTGGCGCGAAATCCTTAAGAACTTGTCGTACAGTTTGGTTGGAGTTTTTCTAATGAGAGCGAACGAAGATTGCTCACTTTGTATGACCCTTTTATCAGACTGTTATTTCGCGTCTTCCAAGTTTTGCGTAATTATGCACATTTGATGTGCACAAAATCATAAACATATATGTATATTTTTACATATTTGATATACATTATTTCGGCACGATACTTGTCTGGAAAGCTGCTTTTTATGTAGGCGGTCTTCCAAAACGATTAATTCAATAAGAGATATGAGAGTTGTAGGCTCCAGGCCATGAACTGCTGGGTTTGGATGGGGTTATGGTTAGGGGACACTTTGCGCGTCTGCGTCAGGGCCAAGATGTACTGTAACAGAACAGAGTGAATAGATAAGAGTCACAAACGAGTCTATTTTTAGAATACCACGTTTCCTGCGGAAAATCAGTTGTCATGTCTCTGAAAAAAAACAACACAACAGAAGCAATCACGCGTGACGTGGCTTACTCCTGATTGGTTAAAATTGGCGGCCCTTTGTTTGTTTCGCGCGCAAAATAAATCCATTTGTGTGAACGTGCTGGGGCAAAGACCGCCAACCGGGCAAAGTGATAGATTAAAACGGATCTAATTAACTCTCGTTTAACAGTTAATTTCGGACGGGTTACTTAAACGTTTTTTTTCTTGCGTAGCTTCCAACTGGGGACAAAAATATCCGCCTATCGGGGTGAGTGCCTTTTAATTAAAGCATGGGTTTTTAAAAAAAGCCCTTTGTACGACAACCATTCCCTGGAGAAAAGAAGTATATCCCGGAGGCATTTTAATGACTTGAGTTGCCCTTGAGCCGATTCCTGGTGCTCTTGTGTGTTCGTTATTTCTTCTATTAAACACCATTGAAATACCAGGTAGGCTTCGCGCGAAAGCACGATATCTTCACGTGTGAACATAACATGTCACCTTCACACGTGAAAAGATCGTTGCTATGGTTACATAATAAATGCGCGCCGCTTATACGTCAGGACTAGAAAAAAGTAAAGTGAAATGGTTTGGTATTTCATTGGTGTTTAATGTAATAAAGAAGAAACATTGCATGACCGCTGGGAGATACGAAATTTCTCTTCTCGTGTTGAAAATATTGCGCTCGTTCGTTGCGCTATTGCGCTTCGTTCGTTGCGTTCAAGAGATCATCAGTTTACATAACCATTTAAACATTGGACACAACCAAAGCCAATGTGGTGCACCTTGGTTTCTGCTTGGGTCGTTTTAGGAAGTTTCGTAATCTCTAATCCCGTAATAAATTTAAATTGTAAACAGACCGTACTTGTTTTGTTTTTTATAACGGGGAAGGCAAGCATAACAGTGTATCATTCGTGTTTTCTAAGCGTTTGTTGAATGCTTGGTGTGCTCGCTAACGCTGTGTGAAACAATTTCGACAAGCAATCAAGGACTGCTCATGTTGAGTGCGGTAAGTGGTTTCCGAAGCTCTGTTGAACGCTTGGTGGCAGTGTTTAGAGGCCTACTTTTACAATAGCAATTGTTAATTTGACAAACGAAGCCTCAAGGAGATAAATACAAGGAACTGAAAGACAGTGCTTGTTTTTGTGTTAAACGAAGCAACTTACGAGTTACGTCAGAAGTCACATGACCTTTTCTTAGGCAACAAAGCTGGTGTGGTTTTACGGCAACACCAGTTTTACGCGCAAATATGGACGAAAATATAAGATCGACCGGCTTGTCTCACCGTAGCGACGCGGAAAAGGGCACGAGCTACGGAAGGGGGACGTTCCATCCAAATAAGGAAATTTTTAAACTCAAAAAACCAGGCTCTGAACCAGAGGGTGAACGCTTCAAGGTTTCTGGTTAGCGTTTTAACCAGCAAGAGAGAGCTTGTAAGAGTTGCTGAGGTCAACTGGTCGGTACAACTCGGCAATTGGAACTGTTTTTCATTCAAAATGCGCGCCAACCACTGGTAGAAGAGAACCAACCATGATGTAAAGCGCATACAATGAAGTAAACTATGATCCGAGTTAAAACGGCAACAATATGGGTTGCATCCTATACTTTAAATGAAATAGACCTTTCTCCAAAATGGCGGCAACGGATTTGGAATGAGTTAAAATTTACACTGAATGAAAAACTTATACCACAAATAGAAAGAACAGCTTACTTTAGTAAACCCTGCAACAGTTTCAGCGTATAAGGTGTTAATATCACCTGAGAAAATGTAACTTTCCGACCCAAATTACAGACGTTTGTATGACTGGGGGTATATGCCCATACCCGCAGTCCATACAACCGTCCCTGTAAATGGTTCATTTTTCAGCTTAAATTTTCTCAGCTGATTATAGCACCTAATACACTCAACCTTGCAGGGTTAATAAAGTAAAGGTGTTCTTTCTATTGCTGGTTATACGTTCTTTCATTTTTTAACTTATATTATTTGAATTTTCGGCCCAGCTATTTTTGGGAGAATGGTCTATTTGGAGGGTGGTAATTGACTAAATTCCATTATTGAAACTGAGGTTTTACATGGGTGGACATATATGTATTTTAGGTCACGTTTTCCACAAACACTGATGTACCAGAGGCAGCGTGTGTGCTTTGTTTCCAGAAAAAACTTGACCAGTATTGGAATCATGTATTCTTTAACACTACAACACAGCTGACAAAGTTTTTCTCACGAGCAAGGTACACCTTCAACACGCAGGCGCACTATGAAAGGAGGATCCTGTACCCCACCGCGATGCATCCAGAGTCGTAAAAATTCTTGTTAAAACATTAACTCCAGATAGTCCATGAAAGGGATCTCCCACTCCAACAAAAGAATAGCTTTAAGGACGGTGCCTACTAATTCAAAGGTATTTTTGCCCCGGTTCGTGATTATGCAGGAAATGTAGAATCTTAACAAGTATTATTGAAATCCCCAAAAGGAAATTGGGGTTAACCACGCATTTTTCAAAGATAATTGATGAATTATATTTGTAAAAAGCATTAAAATACAGAGCAATGTATGGCGTTCGTTCTCAAATTGAAGCTTTATTATCTCCCAAAAAATGCATGGTTACCCCACCAGTTTCTTTTTTGGATGGCAAGACTACTGTACTAAGATCTACTTTGCTCCGGTTAGATTTTTGTAAAAGGCCGCGAAAAAAAACCCCTTTATTTGTGAACATCACCGATAGGAACACGTCAAGTATCTCGAGGTGCGGCAGAACTTATGCGCAATAACAATAGTAGGGCACCGTGCTTAAAAAAAAAAAAAAAAAAAACCACCAGAAAATGTTTGTTATTATATGGCAAGCAATTCTCAGGCTAAAGTTGAGCCCTCTGATTGGCCTTCTTTTCGGTCGGGATTTTCCAGTACGGACCATTACCATGGAAACGGGTCCGTTTCCGTATTTTTTCTCTCTCCCGAGAACTTCAAGCGGGTATGAGCGAAACTCAAAAAGTGTCAAAAACAAAAGCGGAAGTTAAATTTTTCCTCACAACAACGAAATCATAGCACGCGCCATTTCGTTTTACATTTCAAAGTTCGCTGAGAAAGACGAAGATTGCGAACATTCACCAAGCAAGGAAGCAAGTGTCCGATCGCTCAAAGAAACGATGCCCTCGCGCTCGGTTAGTATGAGGTTAATATATTTTTAAAGAAAACATTTGTATTCGAAATAATTAATTTCAGCAGGAGCCCATGAGTAGGAACCTCCCCATGTACTTCATCGTTGAGTCAACCTTTCCGCGTATCTTCTCTTTTAGAACTAATCCTTCACCACGAGACTCACATTTTCATCAATTTTGCACAATTTGCATACATTGTGGCCCAGTGGTTAGGGCGCTTGCCTTGAGATCCCGAGATCCCGGGTTCAAGACCCGCTCTGACAACTCGTTGAATTTGATCCTGGAAGTTCCTGGTTCAACTTGCTAGCTGCACTTGTAAATAACCAACTGGTGTGCCTCCGGCTAGTCGGGATTCTTAACAAGGAAGGGTTACGTTTTCGCAAACTTTGGCCGTGTAGCACTTATATTTGAACAGACTTAACTGATTAGAGTGTAATGTGAGTGTAAAACTAGCACTTCACATTACATTCTTAACAGTTGTTGTTTTGGTTCTGTTCTGTCGTTTCGTTAACTGCGTTTCGTTGGCCCTGAAAAGCCCCTATGGGGAGCGGTCAAATAACTATGTATGTATTTTTTTTTTTGCCGTCACAATTCTGCACAGTGTGTGTAAAGGCGAAGAACTCGTGGTGTTCTAAAAACAAAAAGATACGTGCGCGCAAAGTTTGACTCATAGGGCTGGTAAGGGAAAGGGCTCCTGATTTCAGAGTCGCCTTTTTATGTTCAAATTCTCCAGGAACCGCCATCTTGAATAACTTTGACGTATAACGGTTGCTCTGTTGTTATTTTCTGCGTCACAACAATGAGCCGTTTACTCCTCACATGTATTCAAGATGGCGGTCGCTGGGAAATGCGAAGATAAACTCCCCATCGCGTATAAACCATTCTGAATCAAATTAGAAAATTTATTATGTACAATAACGTTACATAAACAATATTCTTTGAAATAAATAAGTCCATTTTACAACTGCAACGCAACGTTTCTATGAAATGAAAAGCGCTTGGCGTGGCTGGGCTCAACTACCACTGACTTGATTCATTTTGCCTGTGGTTTGTCCCAAATTTCTTCTTCGCTTTGTAAATATCCACTGGACTGGTTGTCTCCTGTCACATACTATCTTCAGATTATTAGAGTGAAACGCCTTTAAACTATAATCCTAGCCAAAACATCTGGGACACTTCGATTGATCTTCCCTATCCCCCTGGACAACGTTGAGTTTCCAAGTTCGAGTACGATCTTGCCAGGTTTCTTCCCCACTTTCCCCTAAAGAATGTCGACACTTAGACTTGTGAAAATGAGCAAAGTGTTGACACTGTTTAGGGGGAATTGGGGAAGAAACTTGGCAAGATCGTAGTTGAGGGTGGGAATTAATCTATCAAAAAAAAGGATTGAAAAGGGGTTAGCCACAAATGCTTTGGCCAGTATTGTTTCTTGATATCAAAGTGCACTTGCATTTTTTCTGCCTTTCAAAAATTAGTTACATTCGAGGGAGTTACTGCGGAATAGCATACAACCTTTTGATCGCTATTGTAAGCGTTTAGCGTCGCTCCATGAAAAACAAGCCAGAGGCAGTTAAGCCCAACGAGAAATTTCTTTCTAGGCGCTCAACACATTAAAGGCAACCGTTTTAGAAACACGGATAGTAAAGGCGAGCCTGTACAAATGGTGGAAGTAGAATCTTATAATTCAATTGAAGAGATACGATAATGTGTCGTAGAAACCAACTTTCTGCTAATGGATGGTTTTAACTAGCGTCGAAAGGATAAGCTTAACCAACGTGCATAAAGTCGGTAACGTCTTGTTAGAGCTTGTACTTATGCTTGCTTCGCAAGTGAAAACAAGCCTTCATAGACTATCGTTGTACACTCGAGTTTAGCTACCCAGAGTTAGCCTTGTGCTAATACAACTTGTTACGTTTCTTATGAAAATGCAAACTACAACATGACTTACACAAGGAACAGGTCATCTCCAGCAACAAAACCATTTATTGGCCAGGTTTCTAGGTCCACAACGTTAAAACGTTACCACAAAGCGAATTTGGCATCCATCAAAACCGGTCACGACACTACCTGGTGTGGAATTATGGAACTGACGCATACTGCAAAAAGGACTGAGAGGGTAGCCTTCGGGTTTACAACGTAACAACTTTAGGATTTAACTCCGATTGCTAAACGTTTAGTGTTTCAGTGATTTGTTGAATACCAGTACTAAAATCATTTTTTTTAAAAATAGCTGCTTGCCTTGTTAGTTCATCGGAGCGTAAAAGCGAAAGATACGGGTTTGAGTCTCGCTCCTCCAGATCTCCTCTTAAAATCTGAAGTCACATTTCTAATTTAGAGATGGCTTAAATGACTTTATTTCCGGTAGTTAGCCCTTAAAGGAGAAAGTGGTTTTGTTTGGTGGAATAATGTTGACCATTTTAAAATGGCTTTATTCCCCATTTCCGATAACGCGTTGGATTTAAACGCCATTTTTGAAGATTAAAATAGAACCGACCGTTAACGGAAGGGAAACAGACGCTCTGCCCGTTGCAGTTCGTCAATTCTTAGTCATAAAAAGGGAAAATTCGCTGTGCCTTGGTTTTCCGGTTGATTCCTGTCATCTGCTGTTCTTTGATTTCCTGGTATATCTTGCGCCCGCGCTGTTGCTCTTCTCTGTTCTCACTGGCTGGTCTCCAGTGGCTGTAGACCCTGCTAGGAGGTTGGGCACGGAATGAGTTTTGATAGCGGGAAAACGTACACGACCCTCTAAGGAATGAACAGAGTGCAGAAAACGGGATTCACCAAAAACCTTACACCTTAGAAAACATTGCCGTCCCCAGTTGCATTTGTTGGCATGTACACGAGGCAAGTCACGTCAAAGATACGAAGCATCTGCAGCACGGGTGTGACTGAAACGGACAATTTTGGGGCCAAACAGGTCGTTCCATGCACCCTTAAGGCGGCGAAAGACGAGATACAAAACCCTCAACTTGTCGCGCAACATTGTTTCGTTGCAAGTTTTGGTCGATGTTTCGCGTTTTTCACCTTGCGTGATCAACTTGACCCGCAACAAAAACATTTGTTGCGGGTTGAAGAAATGCAGAGCGCTGATTGGTTGATTTGCTAGTACGAGCACATCTGTTGCGCGACAAGTTGTGAGCTTGATCAAAAACGAGCAACAAAGCCAAAATTTGTTGCTCAGAGTAGACCCGCGCTCTACTTTTCGCAACAACTTTCTTCAACCCGCAACAAATGTTTTGTTGCGCGTCAAGTTGATCATGCAAGGTGAAAAACGGGAGACATCGACCCAAACTTGCAACGAAACAATGTTGCGCGCCAAGTTTAGGGTTTTTTGTATCTCGTATTTCGCCGCCTTTAGGTATATCGTTTGTAGTGTCAAATAATTATGAAAAAAAATTAAGCCTAATCAGAACAGGGTCCGGTTGTTCGAAAGCCGATTAACTTAATCCAGCATTAGCGCAAACTTTTGAGGGTGACATCATGTATACAAGTACCACCTTCACCTTGCCGGGTCTAAAAAAGATTTGAACCGCTACTACTTACCAGAAGAAAGCGAACTCCTTCTTGGAGATGTGTCTAGAGGCCGTGTTTGTTCCGCATATTTTGTGAAGAGTGGGCTAGACTGGAACGAAAGTAAGTTTTAAATTTTACTTTGTTTACGATGGTAACATATTAAACATGACAGTTTTCTAACATATGACCAACAGGATCAGAGTTATCACATGGCACAAACAAAGGCAGGCCTTGTAACCGACCACTTCCTGCCCTTTTTTATGCGAAAACAGTGTGGGTCGTATGGGTTTTGTCTTGAGACTTCCAGAGCCACTGGTGTATTGTAACAGTGAATACGAGACAGTCATATTAACTTCACGTCCATCAACGGTCTTCCCTGTGACTGCTCCACGCCCACGCTCCACCCTTTCCCTCCTAGGGGTGATACGATTTTACCCCTCCCCCACGTCAGACGGTTTTACTCGTCAATGGGGACCTCTTCAGGGATGAAAAGGCTGACAACATATACGTCCTCTCAAAAACCATCTTCCATTTCACCCTTTCCTTTTAGAGTGACAGTTGTTGCTCTGTCTAACGCCAGACGATCTTGTTCATCGATTGGGGCTTAAGGTTGAGAGGGTTAAGAGAAAGTGAAATTACGCTATCTTTCGCCGGCTTCTTTATCTAGGAGCCACGGACACGACACAATAAATCTGTTGTTATTTGAGAACCTACTTACTATAAGAGGGAGGGGACGTCCCAACAGGACAGCGGGATCCATTTGAGGAAGACTGACAGGTGAACGGTTTGTTCTGAAATACGAAAAAAAAAATTAACCACTGAAGCAATCAATCAATCAATCGTAAGGAGGCGTTGATTACTTTGGTGGAGAAGTTTTTTTGCTTATATTTTCCGGTCCATACGCATTCCGATCACCCATGATGTTCTCCTCTTCATCCTCGTGAACAACAGCCTGTTTGTGAACCCAGCTGAAATGATACAAGAGAGGTAAGTGGTAAGGCAAAGTTCATCATTCCGAATTCAACCTATTTCAATTTGGGTGTACATGTTACCGGGTACCTGTACGTCATCTGTTCTTTGTTGTACTGTTCAGTGGCTGGTGATGTTGACGCCAGATGACTTGCCATTGCTTCTCGTGCTGAGGTAATAAAAGAAAGAAAGTCTTAATAATAACAGTAATCACGAAATTGCTTTCGATGCCCAGCTGAAAATAGCGGTAAAATGGAAAAAAAAAAATTGGAGCTCCAACTCCCTTTAAAAAGAAGTGCTTTTAAAGCATCTAGGCTTCCCAAACGGTTATTCCTTGTGAAATGAATATTG
The DNA here is from genome assembly GCF_036669935.1 of Montipora foliosa. Lineage (NCBI taxonomy): Eukaryota > Metazoa > Cnidaria > Anthozoa > Scleractinia > Acroporidae > Montipora > Montipora foliosa. The sequence continues at coordinate 38,202,004 of NC_090877.1, read as the reverse complement.
AACAATTTAAAAGGAAAATGTATAACGTCATGTTCTTAAATTGAGAATCCTCATGAGATATAAGGCCAGACTCACAGCCTCCCATACGTAAGTCAGACCATATGCATTGCGTGTTTCCAAGAACTAAGTAATATACGATGCGAAGTTTCAGGTTTCAACCAGTGCATTTCAAGACAAAAATTTGCATGCAAATAAATGCTCCCTGGAACATATTTTTCTTTCTTTTTAATTATGAACACATTATTTGCATTCATGACTTGACCTACCACAGGGTCCTTTGAGGATTAAGTAAACGCTTGGCTCGTCATTTTTTCTAACCCCCTCCTACTCTTCCCCCCCCCCCAACCCACCCCCCTTTCGTGAGGTAAGACATAAGCAGGAGTCAGGATTTCGTTGTATTCACTCCGCTGCTTAGTTTCGTTTGACGTGAAAGAAGAAGAATCACGAAATCCCTTAAGCCGTTTCTTAACGCCCCGGCGCCTTGCCAATTTCGGAATGACAAGAGTCTGCCGTATTTGCAAGCTAGAAAAATTCCAGGAAAAGGTGCATCTTAGAAAAATGAATCACTAAAACTCGAAGCCGAAGCAGGGAGACTATGCAGTCTGTTGTTATTACACTTACCTGTGAAGTACTCGACTCTTGATGGCGGTTGCTTCTTGGTGGGTGGAGGTTTGACATCACGTAACTTGTGAGTCTCCTCGAGCCTCTTGAATAAAGCCAGTCGCTTGTTTGGATCTTGAAAAAAAGACGACAAAATTGCAACTTCCAAGACCTTTGTCATTCAGCAATCAAAATATCCTGAAAGACCACGGGTCCGTTAATCAAAAGCCCGCTTTCACTTTGTCGTTGTATAGGTTTATCAACTGTGTTTCTGGACACAAACATGAGAAAGCGGACACTTCGCGACGCTTACATTGCAGAGTTTCGCTGGCCATGATGGAGTTTTTCCAGTATTTCAAAACAAAACCGTCTTAACAAAGACTTCTTTAAACAATTTTATTCTCTCTTATTTCGAAAACGTGTTTAAAAATGAGCAGTTTAATTTGATTAAGTTGAATAAGTACAGGAACTGTGCCTCTTAACTTACCAAGAAGCTTTTCCTTCTTGCAGGGTTATACTTCATCTTCTTTGCTCTTCGCAACATTAATTCGGTTGTTTGAGAATTTTGAAACCCCCTATAAATAAAATCAAAAAGAGAATGTTTCAATACGCTCTTGTTGTCAAAAAATACGCACCGTAAGGCAAATTCTGATTACGTTGGACTAAAATGCATATCTGACTGATAATTTGAACACGGTATTTCTTGTCACCTTTTTTCTTCATTGATGTACTGTCTGTCATTTATAAAGAGCACCATAGAAACAATTACATGTAGAGATCTCCGCACCTCTCACGGGATATCAAGACGAACTCGCAATTGAACGCAACTCGTCGAGGTGTTCACTTTACTACGTGAATTACTCCAAAATCAAGATACATCACATCTTACCACTCAGAACTGAGTTCCTCCGCACGATGCGACAGATGACTCTGAACACCAGAGGTCACTGACATTCGATCTTGATCCACGGTTGCCTTAGAAACGACCACCTGATTTGCATCGACAATAGGTGAATCCGCTGATCGCCAGGCATGACGTGGTTTTGGTACAGTGGGATCATGTGATTCATCTCCAAGGGAAAAATACTTGCTATTCTGTTGGAGTAAATCATACAACGATAAGCACGTTGGGGATTACTTCAGAGCAACCTCTCCGAACACATATGTCCAGGAATGAACCTAATTAGATACGCGCCCAATTTTGACACCCACCACGTGTCGTTTAAGTCTAAAGGCGCTGTTACACTGTGAAATGTTTCGTGCAACTTGTCTCGCAATATTTTGGCGACATTGTGGCGGGACAAGTTGGACGAAACATAGCACAGTGTTACATACCCTGCACCGGCCAAAATCGTTGCGAGACAAGTTGCAAGAACCGTTACCCAAAGTAGGATTACGTTCTACTTTTCGTGTAACTTGTCTCGCAACGATTTTGTGTCTTTTAAGTCTAAAGGCGCTGTTACACTGTGAAATGTTTCGTGCAACTTGTCTTGCAATGTTTTGGCAACACTGTGGCGGGACGAGTTGCACGAAACATTTCACAGTGTAACATACCCTGCACCGGCCAAAATCGTTGCGAGACAAGTTGCAAGAGCCGTTGCCGAAAGTAGAATTACGTTCTACTTTTCGTGCAACTTGTGTCGTAACGATTTTGGCCGTTGCAGGGTATGTTGCAATTTGAAATGTTTCGTGCAACTTGTCCGGTCACAATGTCGCCAAAACAATGCGGGACGCGAAAAAAAATCATAGTGTAACAGCGCGTTAAGCCTTTGCTACCTTTTCCAACAATAAGATAAGGGTTAGCATTATTTTAGCTTTGAGGAGCAGCATTTTGGGGACACTTTGTGACGTTGATTGTCTATATTCCGAGACACGAGTGATGATGAAGTTGGCAAGGGCACACTTCGTGACGCTTACTAAAATCTCCGCACATCTATTTTCTTCCATTTCTGGACACATCTGGGATTGAATGGGTTACTGTAATTTTCATAATTCTGCGGAATCTCACTTTCAAGCGCTGAGCGCCAAACTGCGTTTTGGCTTTCATCAACCATATTTCCGAGCATAGCCGGTTAGATCTACTCCGCCTCCAGGAAGTGAATTGGAGTTCACAGCTCGAATACCATTATGATATCTATTTGAAGGTTCTTCAGAAAAAAAATTCGTACATATTTTATCGCTTTCCATCGGCGTCGACAGGCACTACAACTTACATCCTCATGCCTATTGGACAAAAATATGCTCCGCTAATATTTATTGTGGGAGAGGGATGGGGTGAAGGTCATCCCTACCCTACCCTCCCGGGCAACTTATCTCTCTGACTCCTCCTCTTCCGCACCACAACCAATCGTCGGCCCCTATGCAAGCTATGTTTATATCTATTTTTGTTTTCTTACCTTTGATGACTGCCCTGGCATCTTCAACGCTGGACCCCTTAGACACAATCGCAAAGTTATTAGGTTTAGGTTCCACTGACATAATTCACGGGCTAATTACTAGAAGCGAAAAGTGGTACCCCCACTTTGAGTGATCGCTTCCTCAGACCTACTCATTTTAAAAATCATGTCCTATCTATGTTTTCACCCAGTGGAATTAATGCATTTTTGACGTACGAGAAATTGTGCGTTGATTGACCAAAAGGGACAAATATTTCGCGGGAACGCTGGGCTAAAGATGGACTCCAAAGAAATGTGATAACGGAGTTGAAAGGATACGAGTCATGAACTCTTGCTTTATTGTAACATAATTTGGATTAAGCATTGCTCGTGTGAAACAGCCTATACGTCATGCCAGGGTTGAACTGAGACCAATATCAAGCGATAGAAACCGAATACTATTCCGCCATTAGACAGCCTTTAGGTTTTCAGACCGACCGTGTTGAGCTGCGTCGCTTGATGTACACCTTCAATACATACTATACATACTTAATTGACCGCTCCCCATAGGGGCTTTTCAGGGCCAATGAAACAATCAACGAAACAACAGAACACAACAACAACAACTGTTAAGAATCCCAACTGGCCGGAGGCAAACCAGTTGGCTATTTACAAGTGCAGCGGGGAAGTTGAACCAGGGACTACCAGGAACAAATTCAGCGAGTGGTCAGAGCGGGTCTTGAACCCGGGATCTCCCGATCTCAAGGCAAGCGCCGTAACCACTGGGCCACACATAACCGTTAACACATTACTAAGAACAGATACCTTGATGGCATCTGAGGAGTATCACTGGGTGTCCAGCCATGCTCTAAAGTCGATTCATCAAAATCAAAAGCTGTTAGATCAACTTCTTCATCGTAATCAAACTCCTCCTCCTCGTCACCATCATCGTAGAAGTGCGCTGCCCTCAGAGCTTCAGCCAAACGACGGCGAACACGCTGACCACGGAAATGAGCCTTTGGATAAACAAAACTAAACACGTCTAACTTCCTTTAAAGTTGGACAAGGCGGGTAAGATGAAAAATCTAGTACTTAAAATCTTCCCAAGCGTATTTTTTCCTAGGTGTTTCTGGTCTCGACACCAGAACCATTTCCGTTTTGCGCATGACTGAGGCATGGCTCTGTATTCCACAATACAGTTGTTCATCCCTTGGCCCTTGCGTAATAAGAAACGAACACATGAAGCATGCGGTTGGTTAATTAAACAAAAGTAAATTGTATTTCACCTGAATAACGATAGCTGCCGAGTTTCTTTGCGGGTCCCACGGTTCCCCTGCTTCAACTTTCAGTCGAGAACGAGCCAGGTAGCCTCGCCAGGCTGACTGGATTTTCACTGCTGCTTGCCACTAAAAATGGTATTAAGCAACTGGTATAATACTCGACAAAAAAGACGCATTTAATCGTTTTAGATACGAAATTTGAGCCTTGCAAATCTAAACTGTTGTAATGAATTGCTGGTTTTCACTCACGTGATCAACAGCCATGTTTTTCGACGAAAACAAAAGGAAGCGTTTGCATAATAATAGAGTTAAATTCCCGGAGGATTTGGTCGGGGCACCAACATGGCCGCCTTTTCTTTGTTTAGGGCACCAACATGGCGGTCGTGACGTCATGTGAAAACCGAGAATAGCATAAAAGTCCACAATGGCGTTTTCGCGTTTATCTCGAGTGACTTTTCGCACTTGTTACTGGACGCATGGGCCCCCGTGCTCAGAGCCAACTGCGTCGTTTCCCGCGTTCGGTATCGCGTATTTCCATGCGGCTCAGTTGATGTAGCATCGTATAACTGTACGGTTGGTTGCGGTTTCGAAACCCCTGCCGAACCAACCCTTCTCATTCCCAAGATCTAAATGTTAAATCTCCTTACTGACTGCTACACATTACTTTTCATGTCAGTTATGAGAATTTGATGACAAACAAAAAAAAAACCCTCGCATGCAAAGCAACAGCCAATGTTGTTTTAAATTCCAATGGTGGTAAACTTACCTTTGCGATGTTGATATCAATCAAGTGTCTAATGTACCAGCCCTTCCACAGTGCTTGGATCTTAACAGCAGCATCATGTCTCTGTTTTCTGTTATAAAAAAACGGAGAAGGCGTGAATAGAGGCACAAAATCGAGGCTTAATTATAGCCATGGTGTCGGGAGAAAAATTGCTTGTCTGAGATTTCTGCTAAAAACTTACAGAGAGTCAATAGACTGTTTTTTGCTGCTCCTTCGCTCCTTGTTCTGATTATTCTGCAACTTTCGTGGCTGTTCCATACTGAATTCTTGTGGTCTCCTTTTGCTGGCCTCAGCTTGGTAGCTTGCCAAGGCGAAGTTTTCGTGTTCCAGCAAGTGTCTGACAGCTAGTTCGAATCTCTCTTTGTAATGATGACTCTGTTTTTAATCGTTTTACGAAGAGAAAAATGAAAATAACGATAAATGTTGGTCAGAAGCGATTTGAGATTACAAATGCCAAAATGTAAGCTAAAAAAACCAAGGGTTATTGACACCCTGATAAACTGATCAGCCATACCATGAACTCAAGTCTTTCTGAAACATGTTCTGGATCGTATGCTTCAGTATCAGAGCTATAAACAACGAAAAACCTGTGTTAAAATTATTTCTTGCGCCTTTCGTAAAAACGCGAATTCTAAAGTCCAACTTCCCACCAACTCATTGAATTGTTCCAGTTATAGGTGGCTGTACAGTTAACTAACAAAAACCGACAAGAACAAGAAAACTAGATATGACTGAACAACATACATGTAAACTGCGGAAAGAAGCAGTTACAAACCGAAATGAAAGCCTAAAAAGTCTATGAAAAGGATTTGAACTCACGACCTCTGCAACCTCGCGCTCTAACCAATCGAGCTATCAGGCCAGCTGAGAGCTGGTCATTTTTCGGACCTTCCGTTGATTACTGCTCAAGAAACGTTTACAACTGTTACAATGGTCCGCTACAGAGATTGACGTCAGTGAGAAACGAAAGCGTTGATTGGTATTTTAACCAGGTTAATGAAAGGCCCAATGAGTTAGAATAGTTTTCAATAGCCCATTTCCGAGTTGCTGCATGCCTCAGTTTCAAAGAGAGTTCTGGTGCACAACCATTCAAATGGAAATGAGTTGCGAATTGTTATGCAAATCAAACTCATTTCCCTTACAATAGTTGAGCACCAAGACTCACTTCGAAACCGAGACAAACAGCAACTCGGAAATAGCCCACTGACTTCGGCTAAAGAACTACCTCTGACCAATAGCAACGTACGCAGACAACCAAACTAGCCAATGACAACGCGAAAAAATGCGGGTTGGCCTCCGGCTCCAAGCGCGGGAAAAAATGCGAGCAAGCGTGAGATTATTGAGCCAATCACCAAGCGCAGGACTGCAAAACCATTGCAATCGAAATGTACCACCGAAACTAGTAGAAAAAAGGGTCTTTTCATGATAGAAAGCAATGGGAAATGGGATTTTGTCAGAACATCAGGAAGACATGCCGTTAAATGGAACGCAACAGTTACTTTTTGTATCCAATTTCCTTCGTAGCCAGCCTTCGTCGTAAATCATCTTGGGTTTGCAGTTGATTCCGACACAACTCGACAAAGGCAACTTGATTTGGAACTGCAATCTGTAAATTGAACACAAAGATTGGTAGATTTTACTAAAACTTTTGTGAACTTAGTGAGTATACGCAGAGATGGATACCATAAGGGCGTGCGATCTGTTCGGGAATTTACAACGACGAGTCGTGGGCAAGCAACTGCAATCTAAAAAAAAAAACAGATGCTAAGACTATCTGATTTGCGAAATGAATAAAACATCAATTCACAAAAGAACAGGGCTCATTTATTCCCTCTTAAATATAATAAGGATTCTTTGGAGAGTACGTAGTCAATACCCCATTTTTTGAAATATCAAATATTCAGCTTGATAGTGAGGAAGTGAGGGCTTGATAGTGAGGAAGTGAGGACAAAAAAAAAAAAATAGAAACACGTTGGAAAGGATGTGAAAAATATTTACATATTTGTCTTTGTCCAATAAACCTTTATTTCAAGCTGAATTTTAATATATCGAAAAATGCTTATTATAAACGGATTCTCGGTATATTTTGAAGCAGATGACAACTGCTAACCCCAGTGAATGAAATGGTGAGATGTATTATTTGAATAGTCACTCGGGAATATTCGGACGCAATTCGGGTGCTCCTTTTCAGGTTCGAATCTTGCAAAGAAGTATTCGGATTTTTTTCCGAATATTCCCGAGTCAATATCGAAAACTTCGTGGAAGGCGAGTGCTCTGACCACCACGCCAACCCTGATGAACAGATAATGCATCGGAAACGGCTGTCTTCCTCATGAAATATTGGTGTATTTTAACAAAAAAATATCCCGGTTTTCCTGAGCGAGTCATTCCCGCATGGGCCATAAAAAGTCAGTAACGCACACATTTTAGAACAATATTTGACGAGATTATCTTACCGCGTCTTTTCCAGAAAGATTCTCGCCATTCAGAATCTTCAGAAATGGCAACGCTTTCAGTATTGACGTCCTGTGGACGTGAGAAACGACGAAGAAAAAAACTCTGATTATCACACTAAGAAGTTTCAGATGGGTTCTAAATGCAAAGATCTAAAGAAAGATAAGACCCTTTATGAAGGAAGTAAACTTATCACTTAAGGAAGCTTTTAGTTGAGCGCTTTCAAACAAAAACCAGAGTAGTACCGAAACAAACAATCAAACGTTGAGCTACGCTCATGTTATCGAACCGAGGGAGGGGATGACGGGAGAGAACACAGCCAACATAATTTTCCACTCTAAATTTAGGCCGTGGGTATGATGCGCGGATATTTTAAGGAAGACACCTGATTGGTTAGTTGTAATGACGTCATTTAAATTCAAGACTTGCAGCATTATCATAAGCTGCGCGACCTTGGGCACGTGACCAAATTAAAATAACTTTCACAGCATGGCGCAAAGCTTAAAATAGATGGAAAAAAACATCATGAGGCATGGGGATGAGATCTATCCCCTCATCCTTTCTTGGTCGAACTTAATAAAAAATTACTTCAATTTGCTAGGGCTTTCAATAACAACAAAAAGCGGAAGTGCTTAGAGAAGTAAGGTGCAGAAACTTTGGAGTTATACCTGCATGCCGGATCCTCCTGCACTGGATTGCCCTCTATCTCTAATTTTCTAAGCCTGACACAATTTTGAAGCCCGGGAACAAGACTGTCGGTGTCTAAAAATACGTCGTGGCGTTAATTAAGCTTTGATAAGCTTGAGATGATTCAGTCATCCCTGATATGTACGTTGGATACAAGACAACGAGGCGCCGAGCTGGCCATATACCTCACAACGGCAAAAGCAATAATTGTTTTACTAAATATATTCTAAATGTTTAGATACTAAGAATTCAGCGTCTCGACACAAATTTATCAGTTCGGCAACACTCCGCGTGATCTTACGCTGTACGATCTGACAACTGAGGTTAAGGACCTGTTTACAGCTGGGGTAACCCGCCTGTCCATATAAACTCTTATTTTTTCAGCCACGCATTTACACGATAGGTGAGGTAACCCGCCAAGGCGTGTCGCCCGGTCTGCCAGACCTCTTGCTAACCAAGTTCGAGGTCTGTACTGTAAGTTCGGACCGAGTTTTTTTTCCGTTGATTTGGGAAAAAAACGAGGATCTGTAACTTTCAGCACGGACCGAGAAAACGAGGTTAGTAAGACATTTACTATATCTCTGAGGTAATCTGGCGCGCAGAAAGAAAACTAGTTGAAGTCAAGCGGAAGTCAGCATAACAAGTTCATGTAACAGAAAGGACATGAAAAACTTGCTTGAGAATGTCTGAGTTTATCGAGATTTCAAATTTAGCGGGAATACCACCTGCTAATTTAGCCAATCACAGCGCTTGTCCTATCTGAGAGAAGGATTTTATCAAAATGATTACCTGAGATGAGGTTGTTACTTATCTCCAAAGTTTCCAAACTGATCAAGTTGTCAAGGGAAGGCAACAGGGAAATACTGCGAAAAAACGAGAAATTCAGGCCTGAATATGAGAACGGAATTGAGCCGATCGACCGGTCCGGTTGGTTCAATTGATTGAGCATTGGACTTCTGTGCGGGAGGTCGCAGGATCAAAACTCCGGCCGGACCAACACTCAGGGTCTTCAATAACTGAGCTGAAAGTGCAGCCTTTGTAGTTACATCCGCAAATGGTTAAGCGGCCTTCACACGACAAACTATAGTTGGCAAACTCATCTTAGCAAACGCGAGTCGTTCACACGTCAAATAAGAGTTTACCAACACGGAAAAGTTGGTGAAAACGTTGGCAAGAATAGAGAAAAGTTCTTTTTGTTGTGTCTTTCACACACGCAAACTTGAGTTTGTCGTGTGAAGCCCGCTTTAGAAGAAGACGTCGCCCTCAAAGAACTTAAAGTCCCAATTAAATACTGCTAACGATAAAAGACGCACCTATTTTGGCTGCCACTGAGAACCTGTAGTAAAGGAAGCCATGCTGTGGACAAGCAAAACAAGGAAGAGATGCTGTTGTCGTCCAGTTTGAGCTCCCGTAAGAGGACACAGTTTGTAAGGAGCGGAGGCTGTTAAAAAGAAGACAGATGTAACG
>NC_090877.1:38172357-38187357 GCF_036669935.1 Montipora foliosa | reverse complement strand
AACTTATATCTCGTTCACCAAAACAAAATATGCTTAATTTTTTAATTTTAGGAAAATGGGCATACCGGTACATTGCAGTTATCCATAAATTTATTGATCCTCATTTCAATCCCACATATTACAAGACCTGGAAATCAAATTTGTTAAATTTCAAAAATTTTCAGATCTACCTTGGTCTACTCTTCATAGCCACAGGATGATGTCTCTCTTCTGCAGTTACATTTGTGCTGCAAAAATGACAAAGCGAAAACAAAGCTATTACTGCATGCAAATTTCCCTAACAGCACTCATCGTACTGTGCATAGCTACACTGTACGCCAGGTATTGACTGTCACCTAAGGCTATCACTTGCATAGGTTTAAACTTGCAACTTGTGAAAGAATAAAATGTTCTTCAAATGGAAAACCTACCGGTACCTAATCAATTTTACCCTCTCTAACATCAGATGATTTTACCGTTAGCTATCAAAGAATCATTTTTGAACACACAAGTAGATGAATCAGGCAACATCATAAAAAAAAGCCTTGAAGGTCCACTGAATCTCGAATTCATATAACGCCAAAATTACCAAGAACCTGGAAATCATAGAACTTTCAAATCTATTTTCTTCAAGTGCCAGATCACAAATAAGTCACAACACAAGTCATACACAAAAAATTGGCCCCGGTACAGCATATTATTGGGTGATGTTGTTGCAGTGTACCCTGTCAATTCTGATTCACCACTTATTACTGCTGGTCAGTAAATAAGATTAAATTACATGTATATTATACCCCCAAGGCAAGTGTTCGCTGAGCCACTGAACTCGCCTGGCCTCTAGCCCCTCGGATAATGCCAAGAAAGGACTTTTACTTTCATCTGGGTCCAGTTCCAATTCCTTCTTGCCCTCTTTTTCATTTTGTTTATTACAAATTTCTGACTGGAACGAAATTCCTTTTGTCCCATCTTCAAAGGTTTTTCTTGTTAACCCATTATTCTCTTGTTCTACAATTATTCTTTCGTCTACGTCTTTTTGTTTCAGTATCTCTTCCTCTCTCTTGTTTCTCTTTTCTTCGTTCTGTTCTCCCACTTCTCTTTCTGTCACTTCAAACTCCTTTTGTTTGTTTTCTTCTTCCTTTCTTCCACTATCTTCTTCAAACTTTCTTTTCGCCTCCTCCTTGCTGATTATTTGTTCTTCTTTGAGTTTTTTTTCTTCTTGTTTTCCCCTTAGCTCTTCGTCTGCTTTCTTTTTTTCCTCTTCCATTTTTCTCTTTCTTTCAGCTTCTTTAAGCTTGTCGTCTATCTCTCTTTGTTTCCTTTCCTCGTCCAGAACTTTCCTCTTCTCCTCTTCTTCCTTTTCCCGTTGTTTCTCTTCTCTAATTCTTTTCTCTTCCAGAAACTTTCTCTGTTTGGCTTCTTCTTCTTTCTTTTGCTTTTCCTCTTCTTTAATTCTTTTCTCTAATTCCAACTTTCTCTGTTTCTCTTCTGCTTCTTCTTTCTTTTGCTTTTCCTCTTCTCTAATTCTTTTCTCTTCCTCAACTTTTCTCTGCTTTTCCTCTTCCTTCCTCTTTCGTTTTTCCTCTTCTTTAGCCCTTTTCTCTTCCTCCCGTTTTCTCGCTTTCTCAGCTTCTTCGTCTTGCCTCTTTTTTTCATCCTCGAGCTTCTTTCTTGCAGCATCCTCTCTCAATTTCCTTTCCACTCTTTCAATACGATCTAACTCTTCTTGTCTCTTCTTCATTCTCTCCTGCTTTCTGGCTTCAAGCAGAGGTCGGTACTGTTTTCGTACCCTAAAATTGAAATGGTAATATTATTCTAAGAAAACTGTGGTAACCAATTCTGTAAATTAAAGGGAGATATGGAGTCTTATTTTTCACAATGTGCCCCTAAACAAACAAACAGATGCGATGTCAGTGTCTAATCTTCAAGAAGTAATATTGAGCTCTATTTTAGAAAATAATACATGCCCGCATTTCATTTGAACACTTAAGAATTCTGATAAAACAGCCATTAATTGGGAGTTGTGATTTGATTGATCAAGTTTCTAATACAGCATGATATTTTCACCAGAAACTTCACAATTTAACTAATACACATACTAGAAAACAACAATAAAAAATTAATATTAGACTTTAAATTCGTCAATTGGTGAAGTTTCTTTTATATATTTTACAGTAGAGTTGTCCTGTCTTGACCTTAATGGTTCTTTCGTTATCGAATGATCCCTGGCAGTATTTACGGTATAATTGGCTAATTTAGTGGGCTGTATTCTACAGTACAGCCCACCAAAATGTTAAGTTTGATGAAAAATTTCTAGCAAGTTTTTCATGTTGTTTACGTCAAATAAACTGTTTGAATTTTACAAGGAACTATTCAAAAAGCCAATGAGATTTATTAATTTTCCGATTTTCAGATTTTACACATGCAAACCATTTGGGCAGTTGAATGTTTGGTTTCCTTTCCCACGCACCTTACATTGTATTACCCAGAGAGATGTACTTATATTTAACATGTCTAGCTTCGTTTTCTGTGTCTGTACTGTACGTATTATCTTACAGATCCTCATTTTCCCCAATTGATTTATCAACAGAAAAGAAAATTGGTCCGCAACTTGCAGTATGAAAGTCGAACTTGGCAAGGTATTTATTAATTATTAATGTACATTATTTAAGAAATAGAAAACATGTACCGTGTTTCTATCGAGTTATAGAAACACGAGTGAAAGTTTGGGAAAACGAGAAATGCTGTAGGAATACGAGCGGCAAGCGAGTGTTTCCACAGCTTTTTCGAGTTCTCCCAAACTTTCACTCGTGTTTCTATAACTCGATGGAAACACGGAGTACATGTTTTCTATTTCTTTTAAAAAAACAATGCGACGAGAAAAAGGAAAACAAGTTGTTAACTCTAATCATCAAAATGTAAATTCTCTTTGCTCGCGCCATCACTACGTCAACAGCTCGTGCTAGTTCTGTGTCTCCATCGAGTTATAGAAACACGATTTTTAACCAATCAGCGCGCGTATTTTCTTAGGACTGTTTTCTAAATACCTATATCCTTGATAAAACTTTTGTATCTTGGTAGCTGCATGGACTCTTTTCATCTGTTGATATTGCGCTTCTTTTTGCTGCATTTGAAAAAATGTTAAGTCACGTTATTATTTTATCAAGTTGATTAGACTACAAGAACAAGAACATGTTCTAAGGGCAGAGTAGATCAAGTGCAAACAGGAAACTCAAAGACTGGGCAGGTGCAGGAGAAGGCTATTTCATGAGTAGCATCCAGATGTAGCAGGAAAGATGAAAGTATGTACATTAAGGCTGAAGGAACTACATGTACAGCTGTGCTGTATGGTGCATATAAGGAATTAAGAAATTAATTAATTAAGAAGAAGTGACAGCCAAAACAACTCTACTCAAATATGACACCAAGTCCAGGAAGCAAACTTGAGGCACTCCACTCTTAATTGTACCCTACCGTTCCCTCGAAAACGTTTATTATAATTATACCACATTTACACAATGTAACATAATTTGCATTTATAGATGATTTTCAGTCACGTGATGAGACGGCCATGTTGGTGCACAAAACAAAAGCAAATTATGGTTCACATTTTGCATTGTAATATAATTAGATACATTGTAGAGTCAAACTCCCAAAATACTTTTTTCTCTATTGTGAACTGTGCGCCAACATGGCTGCTGTGACGTCACGTGAAAACCATCTATGTAAAATGGAAAACCAGTAAAATTCTATTTAGCAATATTAAATGATTTTAAATTCCTTTGCCTTAAATTAAGTACCTGCGCTTCAATAAATGCCTCATTTTGTTTCTTCTTCTCTTCCTCTATTGCCCTTATCTCAATCTGTTTGACAAAAGACCCTCAATTAATTAACTCTTTGACTCCCAAGCTAGCACGAACTGGCCATACTTAGTATTTTACTCTGTCTAACGCCGGACGATTTTACTCGCCAATGGGGAACCCCCACGAGTCAATGAGTTAAGAGATTACCAAATACAGCAGTAACAAATACAGTAAGTTTACTATTAAAAGGTAAAATCACTTTATTTAACATCGGTAGTTCCTTCAGCTATGAGGCTGGTATCGATGGAAGCCGACGGTGCGCCCTTTATCTCCCTCCCTCTGTCAGTGCTCCGTTTTACGGGTATTTAAAGCTATAGCTACACGGATCAGAGGAAAGTCGAAACAGACGTTTAAGTCACCGAGGATCGAACTGGGGACCCCTTGCTCCGAATGCCGCGCACTAGCCAACTGAGCCACAACTGCTCCTGCAACATTGTAATGGTACAAATCGGGAACTTGCCACAACTCCAGAATAACCTTCTCCCAAATTGATGAGCTTGGGAACTGGTTTTGATACATGTAGTCAGCAGGGATCATCACAGCTACATGTATGTGTTTTTAATTAGAAGCAGCAAAATGCCTGCACATTTCAGAAATTACAACCCTGACCTCTGCCATACTGGTGCAGTCCTTCTCAATAATTTGGGCCATCAAGCTATTAAACTGCGAGCTGGTCACTTTGTACTGTAAGCTCACAATAAATAATTACTCTTTGAACTAGAGAGAGAGAGCTAAGTTTTGAAATGATCATGAATCGCAGCAGCACTGAAATGAAAGGGTGAACTATTTAGGCTCTGACCACTGTGTTACCAGGGCAGTGCAGTTACAGTGTACTGTACATGTACAGTACAGAAAAATGCAATGTCGCATAAAGAACAGCTTGATGGCAAAAAACTTGGTGAAGTACTTCCTCTAACTACAAACACTTTAGGGCTTTTCTCAGTTACATGTACAAACAATCAGTGACAAACAGCTAACAGAAGATGCTGCTGATGTTGGATATGAACATCATTCTGCTTAATACACAAGTTGACTGTGTACATTCCACCTCCAATTGTTGACAAATTTATCAAGTAAGCATACAGAACGAATTTCATGATCTTCGATTAATTAATCTTACATTACATCTTGTTTACAGTGTGCTGTATAATAAACAGCAGTAAACTACTCTGCTTTCGGTCAATGACCAAATCGTGTTTGAAGAAAAAGCACAGGGCTACCGTTTCAAGGACAAGCGAATTTACTGTGTTAAACTTGCATGTTAAAACACAAAGGTCTACTGAGGTTATTAAACAGACCATTAACAAAAGGCACAAACACGCTACTCCACTTCTTTGTTTTTTTTTCTTGCATATGCATACACTAAGCATGTTAGACAAGTACCATGCGAATGTGTTAGGACCGTGCTGTTTTCCCATGGAGGGTCACATGCAGTACTTCTGCAGTGATCAAATTACATGTACAAAATCAGTATGTCGAGGTGAACAATCACACAATGCTGCCAAGAAAAACGGAGCTTTTTGCATACACTAATTCTAGGAAACCAAAAGAAATCCAGCCAAAAATACTATATATACAATGTACATGTAGATCACTTATAATTATTCTCTACAGGCCTGGAGCCCTTAAATTACTATATTTGAACTGCAGGGAGAAAATTGCTACATGCAAGTCTTGAAATGACCATTAATAGCAGCATTAAAATTAAAGGGTGAGATTTTCAGGCTCGTGTTACAAGTGCAGTGCAGGTAGCCTGATGCACTACAGGGCAAGGGATATATCCTTGGAAACCCTAGAACTGAACACCAACCTAGCCGGTGGCAGAAAAAAGGCAATGTCACATAAAGAACAGCTTAATTGGAAATAAACTTAACGTAGTTGGTGAAATGTGGTACTTCCTCAAAGACGAGCACAAACACAAAGAGCTTTTCTCAGTTACACTGTACTGGTAGGCATTGCAGCATGAGCAGCAACCCCCCAAGAATACAAGGAATAAAAGGAGTCCACCCCCAGACATGACTTGTATATCCTGAGAAGAGAAGAGAAACCACTTGCCTGAGTAGTTTGAGGTTGGGTTTACCAGATTGAAAAATACTGGATCACTTTTCTGCATTTTCAGAGGCAATACTACACTGTAGGCTATTTTTTAGCTGGTTTCTCAGAGATACCTGACCTTTGAATGAGGCTAGCTGGTGCACTTCTAATACAAATTCAAAAACTCATTAATAATTCATGAGCCTAACAACCTATCAAAACACCAATAAAACGTTGCATGCATGAGTAACCTAAGATTGTGGAGGATTTCATCACCTCAAATTTCTCTTCCATTTCTTTCAATTTCCTTTCTTCTTCCTTTGCTTCCATTTCCAATTTGGCTTGGACAATCTGACAAACACAGACACATTAAATGGCTGTTACCATGGTATACATTCAAATGCTTGTGATAATCTACACAAGCTTGCAGCTACATACATGTACACTATATGGACCTCTCTCACTAACTTAAAGGAAATGCTCTCACTGATATAAACAAAACTGTTCTTTGAAAGACAGCACTGCATGCTTATTTGAAGAATACACAAGAGATATAACTAATTAATAATACTGCATTCAAAGAGACACAGGGCTTGCTTTCACTAAGATTTCAAGTTGCCACAGCAGGTGAAACAAAATAATATTAGAGGGTGGGGATCCAAGGGGTACATGAGCAAATGGCTAGGGGGCCAATCTGAAAGTAGCTAAAAGTCATGCTTGTAGTAGCTTAAAATTCCTGACCCCACATCTTTAGAGAAAGCACAGTTTTAATCTCACTTACATGTACATGTACAATGGCACTATCAAGGCAAAAAAGTGCACAGTCATGTAAGTAACTAATTTTCTATGATTTACCATGCTTAAACAACCCAAAAACAGTTTAATGTGGCTACACATAATTTACTGTAGGCAAAGTTAAAATAATAATTATTATTGAGACAATACTGATCAGCTGCCATTCCCCAGACTGGCTATGAGGTGGTCCTGGAATCTTTGCAGGTGCTCCTCATGGAGGCATTTGCTTTTGGTCTGCTTGCATGGCCATTTTTGCTTGCAAATTTTGCTTTCCTCACCTTCCCTCCCTTCTTTGTACATGGGTAAGTATCTGGTGCTTCAATGTATCTATTGCTTCAATGTGACGGTGCCCTTTTGATCGTGGCTGCTTGCAGGGCTGCCATTGATGTCTCCTTCCTCCTCGACAAATCCCTTCTTGGCTTCACCAACCTGTAAAGCTTCTGCTCCCGAGCTCATCTATTGTTGATGAATTTTAATGTACTTTATTTGCTCTGAGAACAATTACTTATTGGTCAAATACCTGTTGTTGTTTCAATAACTTTTCTTGTGCAACTTGGAATTCCACTTGTCGCTGAATGCGAGCAAGCTTCTCTCCTTCCTGCCTTGCTTCTTCTTCTTCTCTCCTCTTCTGGTACCATTTCTCTCTTTCCTGGTCTTTTCCTGTCTGTTTCATCTCTAACTCCATCAGTTCTTGCTGGGCTTTTTGTTCCAGTGCTTGAATTTTTTCTTCAACTCCTATAAATGCCAAAATACAAAACAACACTTACATGTACACTCTGTTCAACATTATTTCAACTGCAGTTACAGTAGCATTGAACTTATCCATTCAAATGACCAGGTTTCAAACAATAATATTACAATATCATTATTGGTTGAAAACAACATACGTGTACATGTATAACTCTGAGGAACAAAGCTGTGAATGGTCAGCATTTGAGCTGAAAATAGCAGTGGAAGGCCTCGCCAGACTTAAGGAGTCGAACCTATGTACAACCTTCCAATCACTACCATTCAATAATCGGAAGGTCATATAGTAGGTTCAACTCCTGAAAAAGGAGCACTTAGATTAGGGTTACGGGCACCTAGTAATTGGAAGGTCGTACTGTAGGTTCGATACCTGCAATGGAGCACTCTGATTTTTTCCAAGTGACCTCAGGTTACCATCAGTAAACAACTCTCTTCATTTCATTCACCTCAATGTATACTGTAACATTTATTATCAATATACAAGGCCGAATAATACAAATTCCTTTAATAAGAAAAAAAAGTTTAACAGAGATGTAGCATTAATTATGGCATGGAAATTTATCACTACAATACGATCAGCTACATGTAAAGAAGAGCAAAAATTGAGAAAAAAGAGCAAAAAAACTCCTCCAATCACAGTGCACGTACTATCTGAGAGATATACATGTAATATGGTATATTTTACTACAAATTTCATTTGATTTATTATACAACTTGCGCGGCAAACAAAGAGCTTTCGGAAAGGATGTCAACATTTTTTCTCATTGGCATTATGTGGTTCCAGAAAATATCCATACCCCCCCCCCTCCCCACGGAAGATCATTTGAATTTCCAAAGGAGAGGGGAGGTTAAAGGGTCATGAACCACATGCAACTTACGATCGATCTGAAGCACAAAAACATACTTAAATGTACATACGTTGTTTTGAAAGAAAAGTCAGTTTTTAGATAAAGTTAACATTATTAATATATTAAATGTTTCTGTGTTTCTTTGAGTTACAGTACATGTAGCTAGTGCTACAATCTCCCGAAGCTAAGAACAATGTGTCTTTCATTTAGTATGGATTCAAAACATTTAAAATGGCGGTCTCAACTGGAGTCTCGTCCCCAGACTTCCAGCTTTGTCTCGTTTTCGTCCAACCAACACTTCCGTTCACTTCAGTATTGCTTTTCGCTACCTTCACATGCAGTAAACACATTTTTAATAGGATTCATGTTTTATTGGGGGTAGTAACTCATCAAAAATGCGATGAGATGCAAGTTCCCACCATCTCAACGCTTGCGTGCAACAACATTTTCTTTTTTGTGGGTGGCATTTAGACTACGGACAGGAACCGGTCCTTAAATAAGAATCAACCTGACGAAACTGACAAAATGTGAAGACAAAGGAACCTTGCAAGTTTCTGTTTTATTTACTATTGTTTGCGAAGTTATTTAAGCCAAAAACACAAAAACACAAAAACATTCGCACAAAAACATGAAACAGTCGACGTGCAAACTAAATGTTTAAGCTTATAATCTTACATAAAAACAACACAAACATAATTTGCAAAGTTGATGGCAAACAAGCTAAAAGTTCAGCTGAATAATGAGCTTAACAAAGCGTTATATTTTATTAATTCAAAAGTTAACCTTAATGTTTACACTGTTGTAATAAAATTCTACCATATTTACATATTAACTAATTCACTTTCTTTTTTATAAGTACAAAAATTCTGGAAATTCCTGAGGGGAGGGGGGGTGGTCATCAAAGACTTCCCCTAGAATGGAAAATCCTGAGGGGAGGGGGGTGCAAATCAAAACGTCTTCCATGGGATGGGGCATATGGATATTTTCTGGAACCACACATTGAGTCACAGGTGCACATGGTGAAAAATGTGATTGGCTAATAATTTAAAAGCAACTGCACAAGAAATTGCACATGCAAGAAAATGCACAATACTTTCCTTTTCTGCACTTTATGTTCAAAAATTATTTATTTAACAGAGTTGGGTAATATAACTTAATTAAGATGCAATTTTGTACTGTCTTATTATCATCTATTACTAGTCTTTGTTATTAAAAATAAATTTTACCTGGTCTAATAATATCCAATGCAAACTTGTTTTCTTCCCTATCCCTGCTTTCTGCTGCAAGTTTCTCTTGTTCTTCTCTGATCTCAGCTTGCTCGAGTTCTAATAAAACCTGTATCACATTCAGTAAATTAAAGGTAAAATTTTCTATTTATAGTAAATGTACAGTGATCGAAGCGATATGAGTCAGAAATTATCTGTGCAGGGATTTACAATGGTGAGACATCAGAGAGCACTGACTGACTGACTTATTGGCTGACACACTATGTAACTGACTGAAGGACTGTCTGACTGACAGTGAATGATTGATTAGGTGATCGAATAGCAGCCCAGTCAAAATGTGCCGGCAGCTGGCTATTTGGCCGCCTACAACGAAATATCTGCCGCTTACTTCGAATTCACATTTGTCAGACTTTTATTCAGGATGAGGTTGTTCGAGTTGTTGTTCATCAACGAGTTGTTGTTAATCACTACGTTTCAACTGCATACTGCTGGTCTTCTTCATCCTTTCTCAGGCCATAAGGTCTCTTAGAAACTTCCAGTTTAAATTGTAACTAAAAAATACCCGACGTACACCCTAGCCGCACACGATCACTTCTGCAGGAATGGGCTCATCGCGTGGGAAAGTGAGTCGAATGGATTGTCAGCTGTCACGGTTGTTGCAGGTACAAATAAGATGGCATCCAAACGATCTCGTGACTTTGGCGCAGGGACTCCGCAAATTTCTAAATTGTTTCATATGGTATCAAGTGTACAGCCCTGGAAACCCATAGCTTTGCAGTGAGATTATATATTGCTCAAATGATTTGAAGATCTGAAGCCTTCAGTTTAACTGACTCTGTAATATATTATGAGGCAACTTTCAGCACCTGAGTTTCTCACTTTCACAGTTGAGAAGTACTTGCTTGTACAATAGTTATCCTTTTTTCCAACAATGCTTCTGGCGGAATATAACTCTAACTTGAAAACTGAAGGTCTTGTGTGACTCTTAATTCATTACAGTACCTGTTATCTTAATGCCATTGAATAAGACCTCAGTTTACCCTAAAATGCACCAGGTGCAACCATTTGAAGCCAACATTTTCAAAATTATTCGGGGGAACATGCCCCCCGACCCCCCTTGTATGCAAGGGCCTCCGGCCCTTGAAGCAGAAGCCTTGGGCCTCTGCTGCCTATTAATTACTATAGCCAGTTTGCCTACTACTCAAAAGATTTCAACTGGGCTATAATAGTTTGCTTCCAGAAGTCTACCAAAGATGTTTCCAAGACTCACATAATTTATTATGCCAACCATCTCCCTAGAGCATACAGCTACATATAGAGTAAAGAATCTATGTAAACTGCTGACCTTTGTGCTCATCTGTTATTGTTTACTGGAATGGATAGAATGGCCATAAGTTCTAACATGGAAGAACCTAGCTTTGACAATCAGATCAAGGACAAAATGTAATTAAATTTTCATCGCTCGCAGATTGCAACTGTCGGCATCAAAGTGCAAAGGCCGAGTGCATCTGCAGCGAATACCGCAGAGAAAGTACTCACATTTAATTGCGTGGTGAGTGGCTACAGTATTTTAACAACAACACATCAAAATAAGAATTCTTCCATTTATACAAGTTTGTCTCTCTCTTGTAGACTTGCAGTTGGACGACCACATGTGAAAAGAATTTGCAAAGTACCGCAGTTGTCCTTGCCGGGACAAAGGCTTGTGACGCCACTTCATTTTCAAGAAAACAACCGCTCTGCAATGACATCTGTGTACCAACAGTAACTCAAATAACTTTGGATACAATTTTGAAATAATTCAATCTACCTGGTCTCTGAGAATAAGAGGGTGTTCCTCAAATTCATCGCCAAGCTCGTCTTTGATTCTTCTGGTGAGTAATGCTTCATCATCTTTCAATGCACCATCTGTCAAATCAAACATGATCATTTTAAATAACACTTTTAAATAACACTTCACTATACATTTATTTTGCCAGCTTACAATACACTGTAATTGCTGCAAATAGAAGGAAAAGAAAACAACAATCTCGACAGGAACATTGAGGATAATGATCTCCATCACTTAGGAAAGAAAGGAAAGAAAAGGAAAGGAACTTTATTTAAGTGTCTAGTCGTTCTAGCCCTGGAGCGCTAATTGGGGACACTGTAAACTGAAATGAACAATAAAAGTACATCAAGTCAAATGTCGGTTTTTGAGGAGAGGGGAAACAGGAGTACCCGGAGAAAACCTCTCGGTGCAGAGTAAAGAACCAACAAACTCAACCCACATATGACGTCGAGTCTGGGAATCGAACCCGGGCCACATTGGTGGGAGGCAAGTGAGTCTCACCACTGCGCCATCCCTGCACCCCCGCACTTAGAATACTAGGAAAGACTAAAAACGCTGTTTACCATTTGGAAATATCTGCATTGGCTCCTGAGATATATAAGTTAAAATATGCAAATGACAAGCCTGATGACTTCATTTACTCAACCCAATATAACATGAAGTATAAAAATGGAGCTATCTCCGTCAATTTGCAGCAGAGACCATTGAAACTTGGTGGGCTAATAGTTCTGCAGGCATGCAACACACCTACATGTACAACTCTAAAGAAATTGGTTCCAATGGCAACTCACTCTTTTCCAGTCCCCTTCAACCTGATTTCAATATTTTTGGTGATCTTAGCTAGAAAAATATTTAACAAGACCACAAACTTGACCTAAAAATCTTTGTATGCTTGCAGGATCATGTACATGACATAGATGAGGTACAAAAATTATAATTATTGGCAAAATTAATATCAAAATAGAGCACCAATGGTGGCCTGCAAAGCCTTTAATATCAAGGAGGTCTGGAACCCAGTATGTTGCCATGGTAACAGAACTGGTATGCTCATAATATTATGCAGCACACCTACTAGAATCTTACTGCAAAGAATCAAGTATTTCTGATACAAATTGGCTGAGATATCTTCCTTCATCTTACATATATTTTATCAAAATTCGGTTGAGTTTATGACATCATCACTTGGCTAATTTTCATATTTTAAAAACTTGAATATCTCTGCAACAAAAAGAGATAACTATTTGAAAATGGTAAACAGCATTCTTCTTCTCATACAGACCACATGTTTATGTCCTTAATGGCTTAGATACATGTAGGAAAGATGCAAATTTCGTCATACAGAAGTACAGTGTAGCACGTTAACTGTCAAAGTCAAGACGACGAAGAACACCTTATTCAACAAGGTCCCTGACTGTACGCACATTTACTACTACATTTAGGAAAATAAAATATTAATATATCTTATTAGATGTTTTGGTGCATAGTACACGTATATCGGGCTTGTCAAAATACAGCACAACTCGTAAATTACTCAGTGATATTACACACCAAAGCATCTACATCTACATGTACATTTAATAAGCTATTTACATGTATTATCCTACTTTTTTTTGCACTAAATTTTTTGCAAATGAATTGTAAATAACCTAGAATGTGTGACAGACTTGTGTGTGCGGGGTAACGTATAAATGGGGTAACGTATAACTAATAAAGTTGGATAATAACCTCCCATTTTGTATGACAATTGGAGGTGGAATAATCTGAATGTAGACCTTTTTGTGAGAGACTAAGACCATCTGGAGAAGGTAGAGAAAACCAGCAGAGCATGGATGAAAGCGAGAACAAACTCAGGGCTACCACTGACAGCAACAACCTGGATATAAATTCTGTTCACACCGGTGGGAAGCATCATTTATTTTAGTGCTTTGACTCCACGAAGCTGTCCCGGCACCCATAGGCCCACGACACGAGAATTCCCCATTGGTCACCCATCCGCACCTTAATTTTATCTTGTCCAGCACAAGGACTTGGCATCCATGATCTGATGGAAATCGTTTAATTTCTTATTGCTCTAGTGATTGGTTACCTTCTCTACAGCTGAAAGCTACAATAGGTTGCAAAATTAATGGAGACACACTGACACACTGCAGCACCCCCCTCCCCCAGTCAAATTGTTGCCATACAAAATAATGCTGAAAACTTGAACGATAAACATTGAAAGGGGAAGATGGAGGGGGTAAGTGGGAAAGATTGGAATTCTACAATGTAGATCCGGTAGGTATTGAAAGCTACATGTAGAAAAGGTGTTTTTTGAATGGCAGTGTCTCACCAATTTTGAACCCTGTTCTAGTTATCATGATCATTGCAGTCATGGTAGTAAGAACACCACACTTTTCCGCACCACAATGATTTGGCCGTAATCGTTACTTATCAACAAATAGACTAGTCAAAAAAGCCAAAACCTACCAGGAGGCAATTTTTTCAGAATTAGTTCACATTCTTTGACTTCTTCCTCAGCACCTTCTGTTCTTGAATGTAGGAACCTCAAGTATTCCTGAATTGAATCTGGTAATCCATCATCTTTGGCCTAAATCAATGCCACAAAAAAAAGATACATCAAGACAAAGCTAAAACAAAGCAATTTTACTTTTAATGATGAAGGACTCAATGACCTTGCAGCTGAGTGGAATTATTTCAAAATCACTTTGAAGACAAAGGGATATAAGATTAATACAACCAACAACTCCGTGAAGCATTTATAATAAATGACAAGTTTCATGTTCACGTACAATGTATATATAATTATGTTAATTTTATTTTTCAATCAGCTCAAAATTTTGCAGTAATTTCCAATATCAATTCTCTGATTGTGGGTATTTAAATGGACACCCTGTAGAATGGCCGCTGGATAATTGCAACAGGATAGCCTAGTTCAAATGAACTAAATTTGTTTTCTGTTGTCTCAGTTACATCTTGATCCACTACGTAAACAGTAACTGTCCTCCAACCAGCTGGGTTTCTTGATAATTGAATGATCGTCTTACATGTACAATTAAGTATAGAGAAGATATCTGTTTACAAACATTGTTTTTGTTATTCAAATGTGCCAACCACAATAACAGAAGACCCTTTGCTTCGACAGCCAATGAGGCTCTGGTTGGCACAGTAATGACAATAGGTGATGTCAACGATATCTTACCTATAGTACTCACAATCTATGTTTAGTGTGTTTATCTCTAAGTTATAGTCTTCCCTTTTATTTTAATAAGAACCACATGAACTAATATAAGCTTACTTGACTAAAACCGTTTAATATAATGAATACAAGTTTTACCTTTTTTTCTCAGCTGACGAAAACAAGCTTGAACGAAACAAGCTCAGCTGAAGGATTAGCTTGCATGTGTATAAAAACTTCAAAATTGTACAGGGACGTGAGTGATAAAGCCAAAAGAATTATTTTTCTATCGTCCTCCTACACTAAAAATTCAAAAGATCTCACAGCGTAACGTAAGTCTCAAATTTGCTCTGAAAACAGGCAAGCAATCGAAGAGCGATTTACAATACTTTCCAGGTCCTACGTTTGCAAATAATATATGAAACATCAGTGGGTACCTCGTTTTCCTTTACATGCACAGCTGTGAGGCTGTCTTCTTCGAGATCTTCGATTTGCAAAAGGTCAT
>NC_090877.1:38147357-38169857 GCF_036669935.1 Montipora foliosa | reverse complement strand
CAGATCTCCCACGGTCATACCGAAGGGAGATCTGGTAAAGTTCGATTTGGAGCATGCTCAGTGCCAGCCAGGCCCGAAATACGGGCTTTTCTATCACTGCGCATGTTCGTACTCTCTGTTGTGATTTTGGGTGATTTTTCTTCACACAATCTCGTGAAAAGTGTAGTTAACCAAAGCGTAAATTGAAAGCGAAAATGTTAAAGAGTGCTTAGACCTAATCACTGCAACGAGCGCTATTTTCATGACACGATCTCGTGAAAAATGTAGTTAATCTAACCGTAAAATTCACAATTGATCACTACTTAATTCGCGAGTCACGCTTTAAGAACAAGAAATACTGTTTTGAATAAATTACATACTTCAAACTTGAATTTATTTGTTTCTGCGTACCTCGTTGCAAGCTACGCAGTACATTTCTTCGAGTGGACGGGTACGTGGGGCTTTTGTCGATACCATTTACACAAACGTCGCAAATTTTTAAAATGATTTTCCTCAACTGTAAAGCTTGTCCGGCGTCGGAAATAAACAAAACTTTCCTCCGCACAAATGGCATTTATTCAAAACAGCACATGAACTTGCGAAAACCAAACCTTCACTAAGTGCCCCGCGAAATAACCCAATCGGAGCGTAGATTGCATTGCCGCAACCTTTTTTTAGTAGCCAATGAAAAATGGTGTACTGTCGAACTTTACCAGATCTCACATTTCCAGTGACAGAGTGAGATCTGGGTACGAGATTACTATTTAGATCTTGTGGGCGCCGTTATTTTCTATACCTGGTCTAGGGCCCCAAATTACTGCATGTACGCCTTCTCACGCAATTAATTTTTCGGCCTTCCTCTGCAAAACGGCAACTTCAAATGACCAAAGTTCAGAAACGTAATACACCCAAAAACACAGTGATTGGCACTGGAAACAATAGTTTTGCTACGATCATTTCCCTGGATAAAGCGAATTTTGAATCACGACTTAACTTGAAATGAACCCAGCATGAACGCAGAATTTCAATATTATAAACTTCCCTCCATATCTGAAAAGGTTAAACGAGTGTAAATATGGTGGTAAAAATATTTCTTTTAAAAGTAATGCTATCTTTCAATCTCTTACCCTTACGTTTCAAGAAGCCAAGAGATGGCCACGACAGCATCATAAAATGTTATGGGACCGATAATAATTTGGGAATTCCTCTAAAAACTTGGCACAGATAGTTACTAACAATAACATCTGAATAACAAAATTTAAACTTGAATTAAATGAATTAAGTTGGTATTATGTTATTGGCCACTGCAAAAATAGAACGGGAAGTCAAGGCTTTTTAAATTATAATTTCTTAATAAGTGGCAAAGGTGAACGCATCTCGATTTGCAAGCGTCTGTGGTCCAAGATGAATAACAAATATACAGGATTTGAAGATTTTTGGCATCGGGAATTTAACCCAAGTATGTTTCACCACAATGTAAGGATAGAGATGTGTAAGTTATGATATTTGAACATTATCGCCACGTATCCCAACGGTCTATGTAACAATTTTTAGACGATGCGACAAGTCGCTTTACGAAAGGTGATAAATATACCTGGATACAAAAATATAGTACAGTCGAATGTTTAAAATGATTTCTAACAAAAATCCACTTTTATCCCCTATAAGGTTTTTTATCCACAATCAGCAAGTATCTTCATGTTCCCTTCTATAAAATGCAAATGATAAGATTCTTGGGTTTGACAAGACGTTCCTGTGACTACAGAAATCTGTTAAACGCTACGTTAAGGAGCCACTAACTTCGAATATGTTTCTTTTGCGAAAATAATTCTATTTACTACAAGATTCTGCCGTTTTCACTTTTTCCGCGCAGTAAAAATTCAGCAAAAACACGCCGAGCTGGCGTGAGGCATGGGCCTATAAATGTCTGAAATAACTTAACGATACTAATAATGATAATGATAA
This sequence comes from Montipora foliosa, assembly GCF_036669935.1. Taxonomy (NCBI): domain Eukaryota; kingdom Metazoa; phylum Cnidaria; class Anthozoa; order Scleractinia; family Acroporidae; genus Montipora; species Montipora foliosa. The sequence continues at coordinate 38,167,913 of NC_090877.1, read as the reverse complement.
TAAGGGAATAACATGACTTTTTGAGGGAATATTGTTTATTTGCGCCCGCGTAGTGTTATTTGCGGCCCGAGCGCGAAGCGCGAGGGCCGCAAATGACACTACAAAAGTCATGTCATTATCATTATTATCAATAAACAAGGCCAAATGATATCAAGAATGCGATTTCTAATAATACAAGCTAAGTGAATAACGAATTCAAAGTCACTTCAAATCATCATGTAAGTGCTGATTGAACAAGCTATTACAGAATCAACTCAGTCCAGTGAACTTATTTAAAGTTACCGAAAAAATGCGTAAAATCGTCTATAAATAATAGGCATATCACAAAGTTGAAGCAAGACCCAATCAGCTGCAGGGCTGATAATGCATTAGCAGCCCGCTGTCAGTCTTTTGCGGGCCGCTGAGCGTGTGTTTTGAAGAGGCCGATTTTCTATTTGGCCGCGTATATTGATAATAATGTTCTTTGAGTGTATTTCAAAATCTCAAAGCACATTGCAAACTGCAATGCATGTGCATTGCAAATTCTGTCTGAGCGATAGACCCATTCCTCTCACCAGCTCGGCTGTTAGACAACGTTTGCCAATTTTGTTACATTTACGAAACTCGTGGCGGCCTGTCTGCTATCGTAAAAAAACAGTTTTATGGCGCTGACTTCGACTTTTGCGGTTTTAAACATGTTGAGGTTAGGGCCACCCTAAAGATCACCTTAACTAGCACTAAAATGACTGAGAAATCTCATCGCCTTTGCGTCTTCGTTTACACAAACGCCATGATCGTTGAATCACCATTGCCGCGTTTACAACCTCTCGAATCCTTCTCACTCTCTGCCTGTGCTGCCTTGGCAGCCCTGTTAATAATGACAAGGAATTCTGAATTTGATTCTCTCCTCTTGCTCCGCATGTTGTTTTTGGAGGAGATGAAATCGAAGTAAGTTTAACAGCGTCACTCGCGATCTTGGTTTCAAGACAGACTCCACCAGCATTTCGCATGACATGACAGGCCGTAAAATTTGTTGGAAAACACTCCGCTTTCTTGAAAGACTTATCGTGCAGCCTCAAGCACTCCCTAGTTGAATTTTTTGCTAGTAAAGAGCTAGACTCATCTTTTTTAACGATTACTCCTTTTCTCCAAGTCGTTTTCTGTGGTACTTTCTTCGCGCGGCAAGAATTATCCACGGAACTACTGAAGACCTTTCGAGGAAATGTTGACTTACGGTACAGCGCTTGTCGGGAATTTTTCATGTAATTGGCAAGAGTTTTGAAATCTCTTCTCGCTGGAGTGCTCCTGTCTTTCCTAGAAACCTCCTCTTCATTCAACAATGTTCTTCTTGAGCCAGCACATCGAGAGTTTAACACAGCGGCATTTGTTGCGTTCGAGTCCACGCCAATCCGGCCTTTCGGGAGCGAGGGCTTACCGACAGCGTTTCTTTTCCCATTAAAAAAAGAGATTGGAGAATCCTGCATGTTTTTCTTACAAGGCAACGTAGTTTCCAACGAACTTACCGAGGATTGTGAATTACGAGGCATTCCTTGGAAGAGATTCACTGGCGAAGAAAAGCCAAAGTTTCTCAACTGCTCCCTGCAGGCGAGAAGTTTCTGACGTGTGTTGTCTTCTTTAAGTTTTAATTTGTAGCAAGTAAGTGTTAGCGTTTTTTCATGAGCTTCTCCCTACAACGGTTAAAAAATTAAGTTAACAATAAATCATGTGATTCCTTTTCGGTTACTCAGTAACGGTGTTAATCTCTCGGCCTGCTGCATGGTATCCCAACTTTTGACATTTTGTGACGCGGAGAGACGTACTTTTTATATCCCATTTACGTAAGGACTAGAGGAAAGTGAGCGGAATCGGCGGTGATGTGTTTTAATTTCCAGTCACCCATTTTGATTCGCGAGCGAGCAGCTTAGTATTGTGCGTGGATTACGCGAATGTGCTCAGCTAAAAGCCTTTTCGAGCCTCTCCAGCCCTTAGAACAAGCTGTGTGACAGTTTCTCCCCCCCCCCCCCTCCCCTCTTAACACCAGTTTCATTTTTTTCCGCGCTTGTGATTTAACGTTTGTCGCCAATGGAAAGAGTAACTTTATTTTCCAGCCATTCGGAGAAGAGGACAACTGTTGCTGCTTATAGATTGCAAGGCACGCGTAGTCAGAGATGGGTGCATTTTCCTCTGGATTTTTCTCTTCTTCTCCTTCCCGACTATGCCTGCTACTGACAAAGGACGGCTGATTGTGAAGGCAAAGATCATTTGCTACAACTTCCGAGTAGCCTGCGAACTGAGACGCATTTCCTAGCTATTGGTAATTTTTGGTTTCTATTGTCGGTTTCTTTCTGCCACGGACAGCGGGAAAACAGCTTTGCTCGGATCAGTGCCACTCGTGAGAGGATACAAGCGCGGGAAAATAGGACAGCAGTGCCCAGTACAGGAAAGAGCGGAACAAGTAGAAAACTGCGAGAAAGTCAAGTACTAAACGCGCGTAAAGGTTGAGCCAAGGCGCCGAAAAGGAGACGATAACGGGATGTGAAAATACTAATTCACGTTACTGTTACCACTTAAGGCTACTTCCAATCCTAGAAATATGGAAAAAAGGTGCCAAAAACACCTACCGAAACGCCTAACAAGCCAAGATATTGGGTACGACCAGCGACCTACCGGGACGTTTCGTCACGCGATTCTTAAACTAAACCAATTGACAGAAAGTATGATTCCCTCACTTGATCGATGCGATTCGGTGATGGAATCGAAAGTTCGTATGATTCTAAACTTTGAAACTCGTTCATGTTTAACTTTAGAAAAGTGCCCGTTACCTTGTGACGAAACTGCTAAAGAACGTCGCTTAATTACGAGAACTCTAAATTTACTTATTTTACTTTGTTGTTTTACAGAGAAGCGCCGAAAATACATTATCAACATAACACGGACGTACGGAGAACACTACAGAGCACTCGTACGGAGAGTGAATATTGTTTTCATGGCAGAAATCAAGTAGGGTCTTACGCTAATGAAAATGTGATGAATGGTGAATTACAGTTACACACACGTTACTGAGGACACAAGAAACATGAGCAAAAAACATACTTTCAATTTGAAATTGCAACAGATGGCTAGTTCAACAGTGCTCTATACAAAAACAGAGAGCTGAACAAACCTCAATAAAATGAGCACGGGACAATGGGCGCTGATATTCTGCACAGCATTGCCTTTGCATGTGAAGGCAATTTCTATTATCAAGACTTTGCTGACGCCGATCAGCGGTGTTCAAGTCAGCAATCGTTTTTAACAAAAGAAAGAGTTTGTTTTCTACTTCTCTCTGCAAAAGAAATAAACCATGAAAAGCACAACAATATTGGCCATTGAGGGCTCTAATATATAGATTTAGCCAAGCCTAAAGCGGAGCTCCCAGGTTATTTATTCCTACAATTTCGAAAAAGACGACCACGATGAGTTATAACTTGAGCCCGCGATATGGTCACGTAACAGTGGTCAGCGGATACCTTGTTTCGACAGGTGTCAATTGACTATTTAAGAAATAGAGGACGTTTTCCATGTTTCCATAGCCTCATCTAAACGCTCGGGGGAGTTGGGAGAATTCTCGACAGTTATGCAAACCCGAGACACAACTGCTTTTATGAAATACTTCTCAAAGATAATTCGACAAATGAAGGAAATTGCTGTGTTTTTTTACTTCTAGATCGAAACATATATTCTTGATACACGCTCATATTTCCTACCAGCCAATCATGATGTCAGAGCCGCGTGATGTCAGAGCCGTGTTTCCACACTCTCATCTAAACACAGCTATTGACCAATGAGAGTGAGCGTGCTATCCTAATTATTTTATAAAACATGGATGTCCAATATCAAAGCAATACAAATGGACAAAAGTGCTGGGAAGGTAGCATCACTTTAGATGCTTGATTTTCCACAAAACAAAATGGTGACTTTCCTTCCAATATTGCATATGGGGGAGGGGGGGACAAGAGCATGGTCTTTCCCAAATTGTCAATAGTTAGCATAATCGAATTAGGTGTGAAGTGAAGTGATGCGCACAACCTTCCCAACAACGTTTGACCACGATTGTAGTTGGAGTATGGCCACCTTGATGAGCTCTAAACTTGAGCACGCGATATGGTCACGTGATAAAGGTCACATTGGCATACATGGAGTGCAGTGACCAAGATCAAATTTTCTCGCACAGTGGGTTACCATATTTTCTTACCCATGGTGCTCCGCCCGCGCGCGCCTTGCCTTGGGCGCGCAGAGCTCCGCTATATTAAACAACATGGTATCTCCTTCAGACATCTCCTTTGACATAACGACGGGCTTATCATTCTCTCGTCTACATTTTCATTAGACCTACTGGTCTCCCTTACCAAACGCCAGCAGAAAAACAGACTTCAACGCAAACGTTCATTCGATGAAATGCCTCAAACCTGTTTCTTTTGAAGAAGCAACTCCGCCATTTTCTCATTCTCCAAGTCGTCAGGAAGAGCTCCTTGCGTCAGCATCACAACGAGGCGCGCTCGCTGATCCGCTAACCTGGAGGCAAGTATCTTGCTTTTGTTCCTGCAAGCAGTGCATTGATTTTTACTCCAGACTACACCATCTTAGGAGGGCAGGTACTTATTATTGTTAAACGAAGTGAACAACATAACAAGCCAACTACGATAACTTTCAGGTAGATCTTTTTACAGCAAGTTTTCGGCTTGGACCCTGGTCTGATCCTGGTGTGCGTATCTCAAGCAAAAGACTTTTAAGGCTTTTTCGCCAGCAATACGTTTTCCGTTAATTGCCTTTAAAATAATATATTTACGGACCAGACTTTTAGAATGAGAACCCCAAAAAATGTAAGGGAAATTTGAGCAAGGTGCAAGCAATGCGAAAGCGATATTTTTCCGTTCAACTATCCCCTTCGGCATTGAACAATCAGATGGCTATTCGAGAGTGCAGGGAGGTCGCGGGTTCGAACCACGGTCGGACCAATACTCAGGATCAGAAAGTGCTTCCTTTGTAATTCCAGCTGCAAATGGTAACACTTTCAAATCTTCTCGGATAAGGACAATAAACCGTTCGCCCCGTCTCACAACACTTGCTCGTAAATGATTTTGTGGGACGTTAAAACACTGTTCGAGAAGAGTAGGGGAGTACGTCTCCGGTGTTGTGGTATGGCCTTTGAGCGTAAATGTACAATTACAACAGGTCCAACAGTGAATTAGATAAGATTGTCGTTATGGCATGGGTGGACTCCCCAGCACAGTCAAAAATGAGTCTATTTTTAGAATACCCGTTTTCGCGAAATTCAGTCGTCAAGTCCCTGAAAAAACATGGCAGAAGCAGTCACGCGTGACATGGCCTCGTCTGATTGGTTAAAGCTGGCGACCCTTTGTTTTTTTCGCGTGCAAAGTGTATCTAAGAATATATCCACGTGACTGTGCTGGGGCAAGATTGCAAAGTGATAGATCAACACTCTTATCTAATTCACTCTTGAACAGGCCACATTTAGCTGCATAGCTGCAACTATCATGACTAACCAGCTGTTTCAACAGAATAATAAAACAAAAACAAATGAGCTCTGTTGGAACAAGTGAATCCATCAGAAGCTTTGGGATAAACGAATCACAGTATGCCTGTTTGGGGCGAAGTGAGAACTGGGACCATCCCCGATATTTTTATCTGCATGCAGTTAAAGGGGTGAATGGGTTAATGGGACATGAGTGATTAAGACTAAGGCATGTAATTAACACGTTACATCTCACTTACACAAGGGTTTCTTTCTGCAGTTCAAGTTCAAGTTCCATTAGCCGTAAGTCTTCATGCGTTTTTCCTTCGCACCGAACTGTCACTTTATTCCTCGCGCTTCCCTCAACTTCACTAGACTTTATCAGGGGAGTGGTCTGAGTCGACACATCACTCGACTTAGGTCGAGTAGGTTGAGCTGTAGCAGAGGGTCCCAGGTTGTATCGTTCTGGAGGTTGATCGTATGTTTCAGCGTTGAGTGAGATTCCACTATCGTGGGTAATCACGCTTGCTCTGAGAGAGAGTCAAGTTGTAAATTAACTCAAATTAACTGGCCGAAATCTCCTACGTGGACTTCAAGTCAGTCAGGTCTCCTCACAAGGCCCAGGAGGAGAGGTCTTAGAAAGAGAGTCTCCGTAACTCTCAGCGAATTTTGACAATAAAGCAAAGAGGTAACTGGAAAGGAACCAGTTCGGGCACATTTTGACTGTAGCTCAGTCAATGCAATTTCCCATTGAAACCCTGCTTAGCGAACACTCATAACGATTTGGACAGCTCGGAAGCATAATATCCACATCTAAGAAACGCGATGATTTTGAACCTTTTATAACGACAGCATTTACTTCAACGAACGCTGTGTCAGTTTCCTTAGAACGCCAAATGCCTAGGCTGAGAATTGTCCCAAAACCAATGTACTTAAATTCAGTCGAATATGTAATTTGTGCAATACGTTCTCCCCCATGAATTCGCAATCATCCTGAATTGTTAATTTGCTCTGAATTCACCATTATCGCGTGAATTTTGGACACTGTGCCTCAGGACTTGTGGAAGCAGAGAAGATAAGGAAATAAAAAATCATATCCGTAGACTGGATTTGAACCCGGAATTTCTAGTCCATAGGAACCGCTTCTTTCCGCTTTACCACTGAAGATCAAGACACCGCCTTTCTTAAAAAAGCATCTGTTTAAGTCTACCATAGAATATCGCTGCTGAAGAGTAATTAGGACTAAGCTAGATTGATAATTTAGGCCTAAGCTTTGATTTTAAAATGTTTAGCTTTGTCGTGAAGCTTGGAAACCGACCTTTTGTAGTGTTTAACGTTGTTTGTTGGCGAGTGATAATAAAGCATTATCAAATAGTCTGTAAAATACTGTCCCTGAGATGCTAGCGGTGTGGTAGTCGAGTGGTTAGGCGACGGGATGATCAACATTCTCAGGTTCGAGTCCTATGTCCAAATATGACCATTTCCCATAATCCATATCAAGCTTTCATTCTTCTAAATTAACGATAACAGTGAATTCAAAGCAAATTAACAAGTCAGGATAATCATGAATTCAAGGGCGAAAACGGGTTGAATTTGCGATAATTGCAAATCAGCATAAATTGCTATTTTGTCGGCAGGTATCAGAATAATGATAATTATAATGATGATGACGATGATAGTAATAATAATAATATACTTAATATATCGCTCATGATCCTAAAGTTCTAACGCGCTGCACATTAAGTTTACAAGATCCACTAAAGAGAAAGCAACTAAAATATTATCCTAAAAAGAAAACTAAAAATCAGGTCCAACATCACAAAGGAAATGAAGCTAATAAAAAGACTCGCGAAACAAGTAAGTCTTAAGATCACGCTTAAAAAAACAGAGGTCAGTTGCAAGTCTCAAATGATTAGGTAGGCTATTCCAAAGTGTTGACAGACGGAAAATGATCTGTCGCCATACTCAGTATTGGACCGAGGAAGCTTCAGTAGACCCCTAGATGAAGATCGTAGTGGACGCGGTGGTACATATCTATCCAGTAGTTCAGTTATATACATTGGCGCAAGCCCATTAAGCGCCTTAAATGTCAATAACAGGATCTTATAAATAATAGGATAATAATAGGATGCACTGACTAACAGGGAGCCAATGAAGATGGATCAACAACGGAGTTGCAAGGTCTTATTTCTCTTCGCATAGAGTCAAACGGGCAGCACAGTTCAGAACAGCTTGAAGTTTTGCAGAAGCCTGGTGAGCCGCGTTAGGTGCGCAGTGGTTTGTGGGATTTAGGTTTGTCTTTGGGTGTTTGGAAGCTTAGTCATTCTACGGCCAGCCTTCGCTGCGTGCACAAGTCCAGTTTTGTTTTTTGCTATATCGCGCAGAAAAACATTTGTTTTATGCCTTCGTTTAGGCTGTATATGATAGCGTTCATTTACATTGTCAGAATACCCTAGAGCAGCAAGGGTCGCAACACTATCTTGGTCGGGGGAACACGTTCCCCGGTTTTTTTTTTCCACCTGCTGGTTTTCCCAGGTTTTCGTGGACCGGCTCTGGTGCATTGCTCTTCTCTTTATAATACAGTTGATGTATAAATGTTTTTGTAGCTATTCCAATGCTAAGTAAGTGGCACGGCGGCCTGGGTGGCTAACACGCCCATATAATATCATCAAGCTCGGGTGTCCGGTTGATTAGCGCGGAGGCAACTTTTTGTTCTGTCATATATTCGCTCTGATGGAAGTCATTCCAAATAAACATTACGTCTACGTATGTAAGAGAATTGTATTCACAAACCTGTGTTCAGACGTACAACCATTAGCCGGCGTGATCTGGGGACAAGGGTGTTGGCGGAAAGGGTAATTTCGTACCACAGCGAAACTTAAACCACCGAACTGCACACGATCGTTCTCCTCTTCGCTAGCAATTGGTGACGTGGTCTCGCTGTTGCTACGCAAGCCGCTATCCTTGTCATCTGAAGAATCAAGATTCGACTCAAGCAAAAATTGGCGTGAAGAGCTGAAACCTGGGATGGGAAAAAGTATTTTGAAATCTAAGTAGCTACGTCATTCTTTGGTAACATGAAAATGTATATTTCAATTCCATGGACGTAAAATCGTTTCACCACTTACAGCGCCCACAAACGCTCCAAGCATCTGGCGTACAAAGTCCAACCCTATGGTGTAGTCCATTGTGTCTGCTATGTTTAACCGTTGTTTCCCTCTCAGCTTTCTGTAATGCGAGAATATAACCCACTTAGTTAAAGAAGATACCGGTAATTATATTTCAGGAGCACCCAACGAGAATATAGTTCTAAACCACTTAAACATATTTTAGTATTTAAAAGGTAGACTATAGGTGGATGATATAGGCATATTTCTATCCCCTAAAAATGTTTCATCTGTTCGGATTTTCTAGCTGAAAGTCTAGTGATCCGCAAATTATAGGGATCAAAACTTACCTTTTCGAAATTTTCAGCCAGAAAAATGGCTCCCGAAAATTCTAGGTGACCTTTTTAGGGTATAAATCCGTTTAAAATGGACAATTATACCATTTTTTACATTCCCAGGACAGGCAGGAAAGCAAGAAATTTTACAACAAGTGATCCGAAAATTCTACATCTCAATTTTCCGAAAATTGACGTCGGATGCCCCTGATATTTGGCCTCAAGAGCACACCAGGTCTGAAAATAAGAACAATTCGGACTGTGGATCTGATTGTTAATTTTGGACATTCTTTAATGGGTAGTTGTATTTCATCGGCTAATTTTAAAGTCGAGAGAATTCTTAATTGAAACGGCGCATTTGATAAAGAAACCGGATTCCATACATGCCGCACCCAATCAAATGAATGCAGCGTTCATTCGAGGATTGCTGGAAAGAAACAAGTACACATTACACCGGTTATCTACGACAGTCTTGGAAATTCATTTCCCTGTATGAAGATGATTTTAAGTTCGAAGTGACCATACTTTTCGTAATGTGCAGTTGCGTTGTTAAGCTAAGGTCAAGAACTTTTCTGATATAACGACGCCGACCTATCAATGGAACTTTAAACATGTTTCAGGGGCACCCAACGAGAACACTGTTCAAGGCCACTTAAACATAGCATTGTTAAACGTATTTTGGTATTTAAACGGCAGATATAGGCATATTTTTATCCCCTAAAAATTTTTCATCTGTTCGGATTTCCTAGCTGAAAGTCTAGTGATCCGAAAATTATAGGAATAAAAACTTACCTTTTCGAGAATTTCCGCCAGAAAAAAAGGCTCCCGAAAATTCTAGGTGACCTTTTTGGGATAAAAATGCGTTACAAATGTGCAATTATACCATTTTGTAGATGTTCGGAAATCCTAGGAGAGGCAGGCAAGCAAGACATTTTACAACAAATGTACCGAAAATTCTAGATCTCGAATCGTCTTCCGAACAGATTTTTTCCGAAAATTGACGTTGGGTGCCCCTGATGTTTCAGTTTCTAATTTTATTTTTACAAACGATCTCACGTAATTGTTGTCAGTAATTTAAGAAAAATGATTTTGAAATGAACGCCGCATCGGAGACGTCCAAAATTTAATAAACTCCGCGGCGTTGAATCGAGTAAAATACGGTGTACTCCAAAACACAGCACCTCAACAATAAGCTTTCGATTGTATTTCACACGTTACGAGAGAACAATGCGCAAACACCGTACCTTGCAGGATGTCAGCTCTAAGTATAGCTTTCCTAACGTTGTTTGGAGGCGTTTAATGACAGCATCTTTGTCGATCACTTCGTTTTGTCTGAAAACACAAAAATTATACAGGAAGCAAATTTAGAGAGACAAAAACAAAACCGGTCTTGGGTAAAAATTAGCTTGCGAACGCAGACGCATTTCCGGCTATTTTTCGGGCGAGAAAAACGACCGCCGGAAATATGTCTGCGTTCGCAGGCCTGGTAAAAATAAAATAGACAAAATAAGATAGATAGAGAAATAAATTACATTGGCGTTTGTAATATCCTCTTTTCGCTAAACTATAGTGAGACAAATTGCTAAGATTCTAAGGACGATGACGACAATGATGATGACGTGTTGATGCTAGCTAATAATTTTATACTCTGGGCCTCAGCTAACCTTAAAAGTCTGATCATTGTGATGCTCTCCCTGGGCCACTTACATGTACTGTAATTACTTACTGTATGCTGTGATCAGGAACGTCTAAGTATGAGTTCATTTGTGCAGTGCCCGCTAAAAAGCCCTCAACGTATTTCTTTTACTCACATCGGCTTGTTCTTGACTTGTGCAACCTTCTGTGCAAATCTACAAGTTGAGATGGTTTCACACAGATCCTTCTGTTCCAAAGACAACACTGCAATCATCGCAGCATTGCAGTTCCCACCTGATATAAACAACAAAACATACAATTGCAAGAGGTTGTGGACAAAATCCAACCACGTCAAATGGGCTTTCCTGTAATTAAATCAATTAAAAGGCCCTGATAATTATCAGCACTCACCTAGACTGTCTTGCAACAACATAGTCAGGATTGAATTACTGTATGGTGTATGGAATAGTTCAGTATCATTCGCGACAGATACTTGACTTCTCTTGGAACTTCCCAACTCTACAGCACTTGAGCTCTTTAGTAGCACATTCCTTGCCTCCATAGTTCCTTTGTTCTTTGTTCTACTCAAGACAGCACTAGAGCTATGGTGTAAAGTCTTTGCAGCCTGCCTGTTGCTGCATCTTACGTCTGTGACATTAAATTCCTGTAGAGCAATGATGATTGACTTCAGATGATGCAGAGATGAATTGAAGAAGTTTGCCTCTCGGAGTTGCAGCTTTTCCATAGGAGTTGATTTCCTGGCTTGTTCTGAGCCAGCAAGATCTACGAGGTGCAACTTCGACCTAGTAACAGACAAAAGCTTACAAATCTGAGCATGATAAACACAACAAATATTTTATAAGGCAAGTCAATGGCAGGAGTAACTGGAAGTCCTTCAAAGGAAAGAACAGGTTTCACTGCTTTCTGTACACAAAAATTTATAACACTATGTTGTTTGAGCAATACATACATGATGCTCCTCAAACAATTTTAGCATGGGACATGCAGTCAAGCATTTTCACACACCAACCTGAAAAATATCTCTGCACCATTTCTCTGCCTGGAAAGCCCAATGGTGAAAACCATGTGTGATCTGGAAGATCTTTGGTTAACAGGTGCTTCTGTAGCAACAACTTTATGATTCATCATGCCCAAACAATACAAGCTTGCCGCCTCCTTTTCCGATGTAATGTGATGACAAGACAGTCCATGAAGATGACAAGGGCCATTACCTCCCATGGTCACTAAAACCTTAAAAACGGTAACATACAGTAGTTAGACAGCTTCCATCTACTCTACTCTGCTCTGCTGAAGATGATGAGTGCTTACCAATTTGACAAAATGATAAATGTAAGATAAATGGTAGGACCAAAGGAACCCTTTTCAGAACTGCCATAAGAAATATTTTGTACTTTGTTTTGAGGTAATCAATTCATTCCAGTTAGTGCAAACCAGCCACGGAACAGAGTGCCTTCATTCCTGGGTAGTACCTGAAGATAAACTGGAACTTCCCTCTCTAGTTGACAACATAGACTCTGGTTTCAAGCTCACTTTTGAGACTTACGTATAGCTCAACAGGTTAAAATCACAATCATTATTTTCATGGCAAGGACAATTTCTTCTGCTGGTTAGTTTATTTGAAAAATGAATCACTATCATTTTCAATGGTCATCAATATCGGTTTTAACAATAACAAATAGATGGTAAAAACAATAAAAAAACTCTCCACTTATACGATACACATACACACTGTATGTCAGATAACATTATTTTATTTTATTTTATTCTAACCATCACTAGATAATGAACAAAGTTGAAATTGACACATTGTTTTTACATACATTTTTATATTGTTTTTACAGACAACTTTTATCTTTTATCCCCAATGGAATGTCCACACAAAAGAAAAGCACCCAATATGAACTCCTTTTCCAGGCTCCAGGTTTAATCATTTACTTACCAGGCATCAAGCTCATTAAATAAATAAATAGGGAAAGTGTCTCTAAGCAGGGAATCACACCTAAAGAAGGAGACTTTCCAAATCTATTTATTTATTTAGTTAGTTACTTAGACACTTTCATCTAGCTCGCAAACATTATAATTACATATTAAGAGACAAAAGAAAAAGCGTGGCAACTAGATGAGGTGCAAAACTGATGGACACGATGTCCCAAAAAAAGTTGGCGCCATTAGCATTTTTTTAGCAGCATTACAAAAGTACAATCAACGATCAACAATCAATGATCAACAATGGACAAAAAAGGAGGACCATGTGTGGCAAGTTTGGGACTCCACGTCCAAATGTTCAGCTCAAGCATTCAACCACAGACCACAACTGGTCTGGGTCTGGTCTGGTGACTCAAATTCTCTGCTGCACGTGCAAATGACCTGAAGTCAGTCCGAGGACATGCACGAAAAAAGAACAAAAACAACCTGCCTTCTAAAAATTTAATAATTCATGTGGACACAGGTATGTGACTTTTAAGAGTGGACAAGATTCCAAGACCTTGCAATATTAGTCCCAGTAGTCTGTGAACAATATTTATTAATAGTTCAACCTCAAAATCTTGTCCAGTCCTCTTTTTGGCTTTCAATCATTACTTCTCTTGAAATCCTTTGCCAAGGATCTCACAAAAAAGGAATGCTTTAACAACACTGTGCATACCTTTTGCAGCTTTCTTGTTTTCTTTGAACCTCTAAACAATAAAGGCCCAAGGAGATCATATGCCTTCTCGTTGTATATCTCCAAGAATGACACATGAAGATCAACTGACTCCTGTTGAAACCTCAAAATTCTTCTAAAGATCAAAGACAGACTTTGAGGGACAAGTCCCAAATTTTCAGACCTGAAAACAACATGGGAATAGAAGACACATGACAGATGAGCAGATCATTTTATATGCCTCCCAGAGGAGGGCAAGGGATTGGCCACATTTATCTCTGGGTAAATTCACCCTCCTCACTCTCAACACAAAAAGCAATTTATTTTAACAAACGAAGTATGAATAAAATTAGAATCTTACCAAAATCCCCACCCTCTAGAAATGTTCAGCATTTTTATGCTGAAAGTGCAAGTTCTGATAATACCATTTACAAAGCCTTAGAAAAAATGGCACAAGTACATTTCTTCACATAAATGCTCAAATACACCTTGTGTGTACAATAGCATTAAGAGCTTTTTTTATTGCTCTTGTATTTTTTATCGTCTGTTTTTCCTTCATTTCAACAAACTCTCCATGAAAAGAAGACATATTTTCCAATAGCATTGTCAGTGTTCTACAGAAACAAGGTGTTTTTTTGTTTGTATCTCAGTGACATTTTAGACGACCGGCCACGAAATAAATAGGTTTTATAAACATGCTTGAATTCTCAAGAAGGAAGTGCAGAGATGTAACAAAAAAAAAAAAAACAAAGACTAGAAATGCAATCTACTTTATTAAGCATTTTTTAAAGAACAATTTCACCCCAAGTTCTTTTTGTGACTCTAATGATATTACCAGACTTGTTTACTTACAAAACACTTGAGTCTCCTGTATGATATTATACTTCAGCATTTCAATGGGGACCTGACCCAGAAATCTATCAAAACTTGTTTTGCATGCCTTGTACAAAGAGGCCTTGTTGTCAGATCCTGCCAGTAATTGTACAATGTGAACATGAAGCACAGAGAGTGTACTGTTCACCTTCTGTTCATCACGAGAGATATAAGTGGAGACTGATAAAATCAGGAAAAAATGCTTCAGCACGTACATGACCCAACCCTCTACTAAAAACCTGAGAGGAGTAAATTCTTAGTTTCGAAAAAGGCCACCTTGTGTTTCAATGTACTGGACACGTCATTTCAACGTACTTCTGTGACCACTTCTAAGCTGATGACAGACCATTCAACATTGTGCACTATTTGTCAATCAAAACATGTTGAATGGTGAGTCATCTGCTTCTTGACAATGGAGAGCGATTGATTAATGCCATTCGTGACAACCTTCTGAATGGAATAGAGCTACTCTCATTCCACAAAGTTCCACAATGTTTCACATAGCATGAAACACAGTTTAACACTTGTTAGACATGGTTTGTGACATCTGTCATGAATGATGCCTTGTGTCAGGGTCTCAATACAATCACAACCGGGCATTGTTATTCACTTGAAAGAAATCTTAGTAAGCTTTAAACGACATTCAAAATTGCACACAAAGCTAAACTGTAAGAGGTCAATCTCACGACATGGTATACATTATGATCACTGAAAAAACACCTTAAATATAATCATTTGTTTCTGTCTTCCTAGGGATCCCCCCTAAGTACAAAGTTACGTAACTCTTTACTTTTCATATCATGTGACCCAGTCTTCGTGATCTTTCACCTCTGGAGAGGTCAAACAACGATCCATCTTGCCATTGTCATTTAATTTCCCTACCCCGCAAAGATATTTTTACCCTCAAACCTGAGTAATTAGAAAGGACCAACCGGATTCATATCCCAATTAAAAGAGACTACCTTAAATTTTCACATCTCCGACTCATCTTTCTGCCGAAGTAAAGAAGCTTGCAAGAAAGATGATCCGTCTAGACTTGTTTACGCGAACCCGTTGTTTTTCTCTCAAGTGGAGCAAAAAGAACGTGTTCCACAAGCAATCTTCAAACTGAAACGAAGCCAAAACTGGTGACCTAATAACTGAATTGCGAAACGGATTTGGGGAGGAGATCCCGTCTTAGAGTCACAGGAACAGAAACAAAGGCTCCTATGTATAAACTTAAGTTGGACGTGCACACTTACATGCAACATGAATCTGCAAGATCTTCATGTGCTCCTTGCATGGTAAAAGTCTTTCCCGCTCCAGTTTGTCCATAAACAAAGATAGTACCGTTATATCCTTCAAGAAAAGCGTTAACAATGTCTCTTGCAGCTACTTCGAAGACCTTTTTTTGAGAGGAGTCTGTTTCGAAAACGTGCGCAAAACGAAATCTAAGCCAGTTTGATGGTGAATCTTCGAACACACCAGAACCTTTCTCTGCATTTGTTCCACCTTGTCCATGGGATAAAATATAAAGTGCTTGATCTTCACGCTTGAATAGTTCGTGTGTTATATTCTCACATGGCTTTAAACGAGCAAATACCTTGATATTTGACATTTTTCACGGACAAATGGATGTTTCACCAATATTTTTTATCTACCGCATCTTGTTGATGATCCGGCCCGCGACGATTTTAATAGAGGTAAATACACGATAATTACCGGCAAGCTATCTGATCAACTTTGAGTCGGAAATGAGCGGAACAAAAGAAATTTCGATATAAATAGCAAACGCAATACAACCACTTAAAGAGAAACAACACCAACAACATAACTCGATGTGCCGTGCGCGTGAACTGTGACTGGTTGTGGGTTACCAGTTCCTTCCAAGGTTCGAAAACTGGGCACAAGTACTGTGTGTTCCCGTCTCCCCTCCCCATAGAAAAGTTCAGTGCTACTTTCGGAGGATTACGTCACGTACCAATCAGGGGCCCGTTTCTCGTTAAGTCCCGAAAAGCCATTTGTGAAACTGCCAACCGCTTTAAAGGTGACAAAAAGAAAAATGACTGTGAAGTTTGAAGACTTAAATCCTCTCCGCTCTTGAGATATAAACGGAATTGTGACACCCGAAAATGGCCCGGGACTTTCGAGAAACGGGCCCCAGGCCCCAGTTGATCAAACGATGACTATCCGCCGGATAAATCACGATCCAGTGGATAAGTAAAAGAGAAATCAATTGCGCTATCCATTGAATAGTGATTTATCCGGTCGATAGAGCCATCCACCTTTTGAACAACTGGTGCCAGAGATCTATTGGCTGTCGAAAAAAAGGATTCTTTTGTTTTGTGGTTGGCAAATAATAGTTGAGAAAATAAATATTTTGAGCAGGCACAAACTCTAATTGTACCTGAAGAAGGCTGGTTTGGCCAGCCGAAGTATAGTACACCACTAAAATCAAATCTACGTCGTATCGGCTGTTGCTAAAAATATTTAGTTCTTCATTTTTCGCGCGCTTTCTGCGGCTCGACGCGGCTACACGGCCATACTACATCAACGCATTTTTATAAAACTTGACGTTTCGTATGCTAGTCAACACACATTTTCAAAAGTGACCGTTACAATTTTTAAAAACTATATATATATATATATCGTAAACAATAGGGTTAACCAACACACGGTTAAAGATTCATTTAGTTTTGCAGATTGGGCCAAAACATACAAACATAACAACGGAATAATGTGTTCTTTGGATGTCACTTCTCTTTTTACGAACGTGCCGCTTGATGAAACAATACAGATTTGTCTAGACAGATTGTACTCTCTCCCTGATCCTCCGCAATTACCTCGTTCTGTTTTGAAAGACCTTTTGCAGTTTGCCACTAAGAAGAGTCATTTTATATTTGATGGCCAATACTACGATCACTGAGATTGATGGTGTAGCCATGGGTTCACCTTTAGGCCCCGTTTTGGCTAACATTTTCATGTGCCACTTTGAAGAAAAATGGTTGATGAACAGCAGATTCTGTCCTTCACTTTGGTTCAGATATGTAGATGACACCTTCACCATGTTTGACAGCAAGGACAATGCTAATGAGTTTTTAAGTTTTCTAAATAGTCGACACGATAGCATTAAGTTTACTCTTGAATTCGAAGAAGACAATAAGATTCCATTCTTAGACATCCTTCTCAAACGCTATTAAAGATCTGAGAAAGCTCCTGTTGCAAAATGGTTACCCTCAAGGCGTTATCACGTTCAACATTAACGATGTATTGAACAAAAATAAAAACAAATCAAATAACCCTGTTCAAGCTACAGTCCCCAAAAAAGATATCTTAATCGTGTTACCCTACTTAGGTCTTCACAGTAACCAAGTCACGAAACGTCTGAAATCCTGCGTATAAAACATACAATTTTTACTCTTTCGTCAATCTCAAGATCATATTCCAAAACACACGCCGCATCAACTCCTTTTTTCCATACAAAGATCGCTTGAACCGATCTCAGAGGTCCAAGGTCGTCTATAAAGCTGTCTGCTGGAACTGTCAAAACAAAACGAAGATTCTACGACAGAAAAACAGGACATTTCAAGGCCCTAGCTAAAAGTGACCATTCATCAGCCATTGCTGATCATGTGAAAACCACTGGCCACGACATTAAATGAGATCACTTTGACATTTTAGCGTCCGAAAAACTGACTTTCACTGCAAAATTAAAGAGACTTTGTTCATTCAAGAGCTAAAGCCTTCCCTTAATGTCAATATTAGTAGTGAGAAGTTATTGCTGTTTTAGCTATTACTTTTCATTATGTCTAGACACGTACTGCTGCAGATCATTTTTCTCAGTCTAGGTTCCAGACCTCTATTGTTTACGATATATATATAGTTTTTAAAAATTGTAACAGTCACTTTTGAAAATGTGTGTTGACTAGCATACGAAACGTCAAGTTTTATAAAAATGCGTTGGAATACAATGTTTATCACCGCTGTTTGTGTTATTTTCTTAATCATACTACATCAACTATTAGTCCGAGGGCACGTGTAATGCCGTGGGAATTTCATGAAGAAAGCAAGCCACTGGTCTGAATGTGTTAAGGGAACCCTAAATGACATGAAAAGTTTTGGTGGCAACTTTGGAACTTGCCCAGATGGGATTTATGGAGGGTCGAAAACGTGGCGTGTTTCCCAACATAGAAACGAGGCTCAAACATAAAATTGTCTATAGCTTTCCATTATTTGCGTTAAATGGAACCAAAATCACCACAATTAATGTTTGAAATATGAAAATGCGATTTTAAGAAGTTCTTGGGGTCACTTGACTAAGCTAGCATGAAAACGAGGCACACACAAAAACTAAATATTTTAAGCAAGAGCCGATACAACGTAGATTTGATTTTAGTGGTGTACTATATTTCGGCTGGCCAAACCAGCCTTCTTCAGATACAATGAGAGTTTACATTGGATTGTTTCTATGTACATATATATAGTAAATGGATGTTGACGTAATACTGGAAAAAATGTGATAAAACATGGCAGTTACAACGAATTTGAATTCAAATACTGAGATCTAGAGTAACGGAAAAATAATGGAAATGACTCTAATAATAAACTGAAATCTATTAGGTTTCTTCGCGGATGTTAAGACAGTTAGGATCAATTGTCCTGTCTTTTTGAAATTACAGGTTTTCCTGGATTAACGAAAACACCAATCTTCGACAAAGCCCATTTGCGCTACCGCAACCAGCCAGATTTGTACTTCAGCACCATGGACGGAGCCTTAGCACCCAATTGCAGATCAATGAGGCCTGGAATCATGTCATTCAACGAAGAATCGGTCAATGAGGCCGCTTCAAGCCAAATCCCGAAACTCAGGAAATCTGAAAGAAAAGAAAAAAATTTCGCAAAAATCAAACAACTACTGCGCCAATGACCAAAAAAAATTCGATCCAGGCACAAACCACGACGAGACCAAATAAATTCGAAGCACGCCAAAACATGCCAAAATGTGCCAATTCAGGATCAAAATATGCCAAATCAGGCTCAAAATATGCCAATTCAGGCTCAAAGTATGCCAATTCACCACCAAAAACTTACCCAAAATCCACACGCAAAGCAAACATTGTGAATTTTGGGCAACTACGAAAAACGGACAGGTGAAACTTATAGATCTGCATCTGACCTCGGCCTTCCAAAATGAGATCGTGTTTGCCGGGAAGCACAAAAACCTCCCTGACGAACGACTCAAACAGTGAAGGACCATCACAATTAAAAGAGGCCAAAAGGAGGCCGACGGCCATTCAGGAATAATCAAAGTCCCACGACCGGAACAAGCCGTGAGAACTCGAACGGCGTTCACGATGAGACCCACCGGAGGGCAAACCCTGTTATTCTCTCCACTCCAATCCTGGACCGGGGCATCAACACCGGTGCAATCGGGAGAAGCAAACTTGGGGTTAAAACGTGGAAGCTGAGCGTTATCATAGGAGGCAAAACGGTCGATCGCGTGGGGACCCCATTTGGCATCAACCAGTCGAAACACGGGGGATTAACCCGCCACTCATAACCCGCCACTCATCCTTGCATCCTTGCTCTGAGCATCTTTTGTTTTTGTTTTTTCTCATGGTATTGCCCTGGTAGCGCAGTGGATTCCCAGGTCACTCAACGGGAGGCCGATCTTTTAAACCGGTTCGGCTTAAAAGATCGGCCCTCCCTTTGAGTGACCTGGGAATCCACTGCGCTACCAGGGCAATACCATGAGAAAAAACAAAAACAAAAGGTGCTCAGAGCCACCGACTGAAGATGGACCTTAGAGCTACCAACAGAAACTATCCTCGCGGCTTCCTGGCGGCACTCATATTGTGGGTAAAATTGTTTTACCTTCTTGGGCTTTAGGTGCTCAACAAAAGAAAGCAAACCATAATAAATAGCTTCACTTCGCGAAAAGTAGAACTTTGACCCAAATCGTCGATCGTCGACCGCTGGCCACAGAGCCATCGAGGAAGGCAGAAAACCCTCCGAAAGCTGCGTCGCTCGCGTCGGAAAAAAACAACAGTGGATGAATCACGGCGAGACCGAATGGAGTAAACACTAAAGATCAAATGTTATTAAACCAAAACTTCAATCCCTCTAGCAGAGCGGGAGGGAAGCGAAAAGTGTGATCCCAAGCCGACCTAGACTCTATAGCTAAGTACATCTGCCTATCCAGAAGACGGGAAATAGGCCCAACCGCCAAGGCAACCGAAATAATGGAACCTGCGATCCTGGCTAATTCACGGTAGGACGATGACTTGATTTGAATGGCGAAACTTAATAGCTGCTAAAGCTTGCAAACTTTCTTCTCGGGAATCCGAAACGTCATAGAAAAAGTGTCGATCACAAAACCTAGCCACTCGCCCACTTGCATCGGAACCCAGCACGACTTCCTCTCATTAACAAGGAGACCGGAAGAGTCAAGATCCTTTCGCTGAGTAAAAG